>NW_028321902.1:302826-605652 GCF_036245765.1 Copidosoma floridanum | reverse complement strand
CGCGTTCGCCGTGCGTAATAATATAATCGTTTGCCATGCAATTATGGTATATACAAGTGAGCTTGATACTCCACTTGTATGTACTATATTTCCGTAAATATATATACACGCGCACACCTTTTTATGGTGACGTAAGTGCTCGATGATAGATTAGGCATTGCCAATTAAGTATGTTGCAGGTATACGAAACGTAAAAACTGACATTGTGGCTGATGATGATGATGATGATTATAATAATAATAAATACTTACTGATGCATTCGACACGCTCGCACCTCGTAAGAGGATCGCCATCGTACAGATTCAAACACGAACAAACCGGCCGGCCCTCGCTCATCGTACACCTGGCGTGCTGGCCGCATGTGTGGCTATCACAACTGGTTGCTGTGTGTTTGTTGAAAACCATGTATGTTCATTTTTTTTTCTTTGCAATTTTTGTTCCCAACCCACGACATATTTCGCTTCAATTACAGAAAAAAATTTCACTTTCGTAAAAATGGTAAAAAACGTCTTTCCCCACCTTATAATTATTAGAAAATGGCTCGAAACCATAAAAAAATTTAAAGATTCAAATTGGGGTGGAGCACCACTTCTGCGTAATTACCGCATTTTCTAATTTTAAAATAGCAACAATTTTTTAAATTTATTTTAAGAGAAAAATATTTTTTCCTTATAACCGGCCAAGAGATTTCAAACCATTTCTATGATCCTCGAAAAAAAATTCCCCTTTTTCCGGGATTAGCGCAACGAAATACTTAGTGTGTCCCAAGTCTTGGAAAATTGTTTCTCATTGATTCAAGGTTGATAAATAAATCGGAGGTATAACAAAGGTGCACTTCATAAATAAATTTAAGTCATCGAGTAAAAACCTGTATCAAATGTATACCTCCACGTGCAAAAAATGAACCTTGTATGGGTGTACACAAGTATAGTTTGAAACCAGTTGACCTTCGCCATAGAATGATAATACGTCAGAGGCCCATATATTTATACAAATAATATTACTTCGTCGTTGAAATATCTCAAAAACGAATCGGCTTGCGGGTTTTTTTATTTTATTTTCGATCTTTAAATATTATCTTCGCTCTTCTACGCGTATAGGGATACACTTTACTCGTAAGATTGTTTTTATTTTATCAGTTAATGCTATAGTATACATCAAAGAAAATTTTTTAACGACTGTTCCAATGAACAGATGTAAAAAATAAAATAAAATAAAATTCAGAGTTGCCGGAAAAACACAAGGTATAATGATAAAATCGATTTAAAGCTTATCCCACTAGTATTTCTGAATTGCTACGTGTAAGAAAAACCTCCAGTCTTTGTTCGCATACGCGGCGAATAATCGTTTCCTGTAACTTTGAGACTTACTCTGCAAAGTACGCTGTAACAGACGAAAATAGGCATTTAAAGGTTGCGAGTTTGAAGGGGCAACGTTACTGTGTACCTCAGAGATAAAACACATGTAATTTGGCTAACGTATGATGCAATGATTGAATGCGGTCGGGTGGGGAGGAGCAAACAGTGAATATACGACGGGGGTGTCGATTTGCCTTCTTTGTGGAGTCATCGAGGCGACTTGTTTAGGCGCGAGAAGCTCGCGGCCGTCAAGCCACCGTTTGTTATCACAGACCTCGATAGGAGCGAGAAGTTCCGGTTGTACTGAAGGTCGAAACTAGCGTGCACAGATGCAGGTCTGGGGCCGTTCAGGCTGAAAAGTAGTCTCGATGACACGAAGAATTAAGCCGTGATGTTTCCTTTGATATCAATTGGTACAGTTTTTGAATTTGGCGGTTTGCTCCTTCACTATCGACGTACAGTGCCCTAACGTCGAAGCTCGCGTGAAACAGGCGAAATGCGGGGTATGGAACTGCGGTAGAACGGAGGGGAGGAACGAGCGCGGCGGCGCAAGGGGCGCGACGCTCGCTCGCTGTGGCGAGCGGCAGATGTTCTCGGGCTGCGAGCGAATAAGGTGCGTATGGCGCCTGCAAGGCTTTGTACTAAACAAATGAATATATTTCCTTTGTAAATCAATTTGTGTGTTTTTAATTTTTTCTCCTGGTGATTCCTGCTTCCGGCTCGTTCCATCGTCAACATACGCGATTGAATAAGGGGTATCATAAAAATTCTTCGCTCCACTTGCTTATATATACAGTGCACACCTATTATTGCGTAATAATTAAAATGATGGACAATTACCTTGAGCACCCGATTGGTTGGGTCTTTTGCGCATCAACAGAACATCAAAAATAATAACCGCGAAAAATAAGTAATTATTTAACCGATCTATATCAATTATCGTTTGAGCGAAGATTTCAATCGCACGAGTTTCAATAGCTGAATTTTCGTGAAAAAAAATTAATTTCCTTATTTACTCAATAGTTGAATGTATAGTGTTGGGGAAAATAAAAACAACAACAAGGGCACTTACCTCCACTGAGTACCTTCGAGCCGTAAAATACGTTGCTTGCCCATGGGCAGCATCGCCACCGCCGAAGTGGCACACAGCGCGACCAGCAGAACTGTAGTCTGCATTAGCTTCATTTTGCTAGCTGTAGACCTTTTCAAAAAGCGGAGAAAAGAAAGTTGTATCGTTTATCGGTTTGAAATATCGGTTTAAAATATCGGTTTTGAAAATTGAGAGATCAATAATTTATATTTTGAAGGCTCGCAATGGAAAAAGCGAATTATCGTTTTCCGCGAGGCAAACAAGATTGATCAAGTATGTACCCAGGAAAAAAAAGGTTCGGAAGCTCACTTGAAGCCGACGACTGATTTGAATGAAAAATCGGCAAGGTAAGTGTATACACAGATGTAACGATCGAAGAGCGGAGAGTACGTATAAAAGAGTACTTATACGCGACGGTTAAACGATCCGCGCTTGGCTGGACCGCGAGGCGAACTGACTCTGAAATCGTCAAAAGCAAGTCACTATATAATCCCATGGCTACAACGTTTAAGTTAAAAGCGATGTGTGTATATATATATATATATATATATATGCACATGTGAGTACACCGATGGAATCCATGGCCAGTAAGCGCCCCGGGTTTTGCGGGGATTGGCGCTTGTGTTATTTTATTTATTTAATTAATAAACAAAGCGGCCAGTAAGCGCCCCGGGTTGTGTGGGGATTGGCGCTTGTGTTATTTTATTTATTCAATTAATAAACAAAGCGGCCAGTAAGCGCCCCGGGTTGTGTGGTGATTAGCGCTTGTGTTATTTTATTTATTCAATTAATAAACAAAGCGGCCAGTAAGCGCCCCGGGTTGTGTGGGGATTGGCGCTTGTGTTATTTTATTTATTCAATTAATAAACAAAGCGGCCAGTAAGCGCCCCGGGTTGTGTGGGGATTAGCGCTTGTGTTATTTTATTTATCATTTTAATTATCAAAGCGGCCAGTAAGTGCTCCGGGTTGTGTGGGGATTGGCGCTTGTGTTATTTTATTTATTCAATTAATAAACAAAGCGGCCAGTAAGCGCCCCGGGTTATGTGGTGATTGGCGCTTGTGTTATTTTATTTATTCAATTAATAAACAAAGCGGCCAGTAAGCGCCCCGGGTTGTGTGGGGATTAGCGCTTGTGTTATTTTATTTATCATTTTAATTATCAAAGCGGCCAGTAAGTGCTCCGGGTTGTGTGGGGATTGGCGCTTGTGTTATTTTATTTATTCAATTAATAAACAAAGCGGCCAGTAAGCGCCCCGGGTTATGTGGTGATTGGCGCTTGTGTTATTTTATTTATTCAATTAATAAACAAAGCGGCCAGTAAGCGCCCCGGGTTGTGTGGGGATTGGCGCTTGTGTTATTTTATTTATTCAATTAAATACAAAGCGGCCAGTAAGTGCTCCGAGTTGTGTGGGGATTAGCGCTTGTGTTATTTTATTTATCATTTTAATTATCAAAGCGGCCAGTAAGTGCTCCGGGTTGTGTGGGGATTGGCGGTTGTGTTATTTTATTTATTCAATTAATAAACAAAGCGGCCAGTAAGCGCCCCGGGTTGTGTGGGGATTGGCGCTTGTGTTATTTTATTTATTCAATTAATAAACAAAGCGGCCAGTAAGCGCCCCGGGTTGTGTGGTGATTAGCGCTTGTGTTATTTTATTTATTCAATTAAAAAACAAAGCGGCCAGTAAGTGCTCCGAGTTGTGTGGGGATTAGCGCTTGTGTTATTTTATTTATCATTTTAATTATCAAAGCGGCCAGTAAGTGCTGCGGGTTGTGTGGTGATTGGCGCTTGTGTTATTTTATTTATTCAATTAATAAACAAAGCGGCCAGTAAGCGCCCCGGGTTGTGTGGTGATTAGCGCTTGTGTTATTTTATTTATTCAATTAAAAAACAAAGCGGCCAGTAAGTGCTCCGAGTTGTGTGGGGATTAGCGCTTGTGTTATTTTATTTATCATTTTAATTATCAAAGCGGCCAGTAAGTGCTCCGGGTTGTGTGGGGATTGGCGCTTGTGTTATTTTATTTATTCAATTAATAAACAAAGCGGCCAGTAAGCGCCCCGGGTTATGTGGTGATTGGCGCTTGTGTTATTTTATTTATTCAATTAATAAACAAAGCGGCCAGTAAGCGCCCCGGGTTGTGTGGGGATTAGCGCTTGTGTTATTTTATTTATCATTTTAATTATCAAAGCGGCCAGTAAGTGCTCCGGGTTGTGTGGGGATTGGCGCTTGTGTTATTTTATTTATTCAATCAATAAACAAAGCGGCCAGTAAGCGCCCCGGGTTATGTGGTGATTGGCGCTTGTGTTATTTTATTTATTCAATTAATAAACAAAGCGGCCAGTAAGCGCCCCGGGTTGTGTGGGGATTGGCGCTTGTGTTATTTTATTTATTCAATTAAATACAAAGCGGCCAGTAAGTGCTCCGAGTTGTGTGGGGATTAGCGCTTGTGTTATTTTATTTATCATTTTAATTATCAAAGCGGCCAGTAAGTGCTCCGGGTTGTGTGGGGATTGGCGGTTGTGTTATTTTATTTATTCAATTAATAAACAAAGCGGCCAGTAAGCGCCCCGGGTTGTGTGGTGATTAGCGCTTGTGTTATTTTATTTATTCAATTAATAAACAAAGCGGCCAGTAAGCGCCCCGGGTTGTGTGGGGATTGGCGCTTGTGTTATTTTATTTATTCAATTAATAAACAAAGCGGCCAGTAAGCGCCCCGGGTTGTGTGGGGATTAGCGCTTGTGTTATTTTATTTATCATTTTAATTATCAAAGCGGCCAGTAAGTGCTCCGGGTTGTGTGGGGATTGGCGCTTGTGTTATTTTATTTATTCAATTAATAAACAAAGCGGCCAGTAAGCGCCCCGGGTTATGTGGTGATTGGCGCTTGTGTTATTTTATTTATTCAATTAATAAACAAAGCGGCCAGTAAGCGCCCCGGGTTGTGTGGGGATTAGCGCTTGTGTTATTTTATTTATCATTTTAATTATCAAAGCGGCCAGTAAGTGCTCCGGGTTGTGTGGGGATTGGCGCTTGTGTTATTTTATTTATTCAATTAATAAACAAAGCGGCCAGTAAGCGCCCCGGGTTATGTGGTGATTGGCGCTTGTGTTATTTTATTTATTCAATTAATAAACAAAGCGGCCAGTAAGCGCCCCGGGTTGTGTGGGGATTGGCGCTTGTGTTATTTTATTTATTCAATTAAATACAAAGCGGCCAGTAAGTGCTCCGAGTTGTGTGGGGATTAGCGCTTGTGTTATTTTATTTATCATTTTAATTATCAAAGCGGCCAGTAAGTGCTCCGGGTTGTGTGGGGATTGGCGGTTGTGTTATTTTATTTATTCAATTAATAAACAAAGCGGCCAGTAAGCGCCCCGGGTTGTGTGGGGATTGGCGCTTGTGTTATTTTATTTATTCAATTAATAAACAAAGCGGCCAGTAAGCGCCCCGGGTTGTGTGGTGATTAGCGCTTGTGTTATTTTATTTATTCAATTAAAAAACAAAGCGGCCAGTAAGTGCTCCGAGTTGTGTGGGGATTAGCGCTTGTGTTATTTTATTTATCATTTTAATTATCAAAGCGGCCAGTAAGTGCTGCGGGTTGTGTGGTGATTGGCGCTTGTGTTATTTTATTTATTCAATTAATAAACAAAGCGGCCAGTAAGCGCCCCGGGTTGTGTGGTGATTAGCGCTTGTGTTATTTTATTTATTCAATTAATAAACAAAGCGGCCAGTAAGCGCCCCGGGTTGTGTGGGGATTAGCGCTTGTGTTATTTTATTTATCATTTTAATTATCAAAGCGGCCAGTAAGTGCTCCGGGTTGTGTGGGAATTGGCGCTTGTGTTATTTTATTTATTCAATTAATAAACAAAGCGGCCAGTAAGCGCCCCGGGTTATGTGGTGATTGGCGCTTGTGTTATTTTATTTATTCAATTAATAAACAAAGCGGCCAGTAAGCGCCCCGGGTTGTGTGGGGATTAGCGCTTGTGTTATTTTATTTATCATTTTAATTATCAAAGCGGCCAGTAAGTGCTCCGGGTTGTGTGGGGATTGGCGCTTGTGTTATTTTATTTATTCAATTAATAAACAAAGCGGCCAGTAAGCGCCCCGGGTTATGTGGTGATTGGCGCTTGTGTTATTTTATTTATTCAATTAATAAACAAAGCGGCCAGTAAGCGCCCCGGGTTGTGTGGGGATTGGCGCTTGTGTTATTTTATTTATTCAATTAAATACAAAGCGGCCAGTAAGTGCTCCGAGTTGTGTGGGGATTAGCGCTTGTGTTATTTTATTTATCATTTTAATTATCAAAGCGGCCAGTAAGTGCTCCGGGTTGTGTGGGGATTGGCGGTTGTGTTATTTTATTTATTCAATTAATAAACAAAGCGGCCAGTAAGCGCCCCGGGTTGTGTGGGGATTGGCGCTTGTGTTATTTTATTTATTCAATTAATAAACAAAGCGGCCAGTAAGCGCCCCGGGTTGTGTGGTGATTAGCGCTTGTGTTATTTTATTTATTCAATTAAAAAACAAAGCGGCCAGTAAGTGCTCCGAGTTGTGTGGGGATTAGCGCTTGTGTTATTTTATTTATCATTTTAATTATCAAAGCGGCCAGTAAGTGCTGCGGGTTGTGTGGTGATTGGCGCTTGTGTTATTTTATTTATTCAATTAATAAACAAAGCGGCCAGTAAGCGCCCCGGGTTGTGTGGTGATTAGCGCTTGTGTTATTTTATTTATTCAATTAAAAAACAAAGCGGCCAGTAAGTGCTCCGAGTTGTGTGGGGATTAGCGCTTGTGTTATTTTATTTATCATTTTAATTATCAAAGCGGCCAGTAAGTGCTCCGGGTTGTGTGGGGATTGGCGCTTGTGTTATTTTATTTATTCAATTAATAAACAAAGCGGCCAGTAAGCGCCCCGGGTTATGTGGTGATTGGCGCTTGTGTTATTTTATTTATTCAATTAATAAACAAAGCGGCCAGTAAGCGCCCCGGGTTGTGTGGGGATTAGCGCTTGTGTTATTTTATTTATCATTTTAATTATCAAAGCGGCCAGTAAGTGCTCCGGGTTGTGTGGGGATTGGCGCTTGTGTTATTTTATTTATTCAATCAATAAACAAAGCGGCCAGTAAGCGCCCCGGGTTATGTGGTGATTGGCGCTTGTGTTATTTTATTTATTCAATTAATAAACAAAGCGGCCAGTAAGCGCCCCGGGTTGTGTGGGGATTGGCGCTTGTGTTATTTTATTTATTCAATTAAATACAAAGCGGCCAGTAAGTGCTCCGAGTTGTGTGGGGATTAGCGCTTGTGTTATTTTATTTATCATTTTAATTATCAAAGCGGCCAGTAAGTGCTCCGGGTTGTGTGGGGATTGGCGGTTGTGTTATTTTATTTATTCAATTAATAAACAAAGCGGCTAGTAAGCGCCCCGGGTTGTGCGGGGATTGGCGCTTGCGTTATTGTTTAATGTATTTTATTAATTAATAAAGCTTGTGATACTGCTTTTAGGCGCGTTGGGTTATTGGGTTAAATAGCTTAGGATTAATTTATCAAGTTATGGTGTAGGAAATGTTGTCGAGTTATCTGGGGTTTTGCGTCTTGCTCCATATAGCCAATTTGAATTTCCCGCAAGTTTGCCAGTCACATTTGAGAGCACTGTGCCTGCTGCAGTGGTGACAGAATGTGTATTGTGCCCCCCCCCGTTCCCACTCCACCCTTTTACCGTACTCTCTTTCAAACTGATTTTTCTGTTGCTGCTGCACTGCAAAGCCTGAATGACTCGTTGCACATTTTTTTAATAAGTAGGTACCATCCAATGTAAGATAAACAATGAACGAATGCAGCGAAAGGTGGGGTAGGAAGAAAAATGTAACTCGGATTTTTTTCTGATGACTCTTTGTTGATGCTAAGTAATTTTATGAAAGAAAAAAAAAACATCGTGGGAAGTGAAAGTCATCTTGGTCTAGCTGCGGACTGAGTGACTTAAAACTGAGAATATAATTTGATAACTGTTGTTATTAGTTTATGTAACAGTTTTTAATTTTTTTTTTTTATTTACGTCCCGAGTGAGATTTTAGAAAAAAAAAAAAAAAAACAAATCAATAAAAACTGAAAGTAACTGCTACGAGTTGTATGAAAATTGTAAATATTTTTATTTATTAACTACTATAATTTTCTTTTTAAGCAACAAATGCGAATTTTTGTAAATTTTAAATAACTTTTTATAAAAAATTATTTTCATTATCCAATTCAAGTTTCGTATTTAAACAAATGAATAACTGATTACAACTATTGGAAAGATTTACTAATTTAATAGATTAATGATGTGCATTACCGTAATCTCAAACCCGGATTTCATTAATAGACAATACTAGTTCTTACGAGTTACCTTTTTTGATGAATAATAAAAAATAATTATTTTAATACAATTATTTTTGTTTGGAATGGTTATATTTTTGAAGAATGAAAATATTATTGTAAGGTATTTAATGTGTGCAATATAAAATGCGTGCATTATTTGTGCTGGATGAAATTTTATTTGCGAATGGTAATAAAAAAAACTTCCAGCCCAAAAATGAAATATAATTTTAATGCAAAGTATTTGGAAGAGTATCTGTGCTCATGAAGTCATATACAAAAGTGTTTATTTGATAATTATCACTGTTAAAAAAGTTTGTAAATTTCAAGCACATTTAAGATGTATTTTGAATTAAAATTAATAATATGTGTTGATTTTTTTAATATCTACATTTAATACACAATTAATGTAAACATGTTTGAATATCCGAAATGTTACTTGAAATTCAAAATATTTTTGAAAATTTAAACATATTTTGAATTTGACTTAAAATTTTTATGCAAGTATTTTTAATACGTCTACTTATGACTAATTTAAAAGCATTTACTATAAAAAATGAGAAACAATCTTAAAAATCAAAACTTAAAAAAAAATAACATATACATTTAAAATCTAAATTAAAGATGAGTATTAATTTTCATTAAGAATTGTAATACTACAATATAACATTTAATTTTCAAATAGATTTTTCAATTTATTTAGCATCCGCTTGCTCGCCAAAGAAAATGTTTTATTAATAATTAATGAGAAAATTCCATCAAGTTTCTTACTGCCTTGTATACAAGGGTAATACGAAGAAACTGAATAAAACTATTTTATTTTCGGGCAGTATTACATACTCTTGAGATGCAGATTTACCATCCGGTGGGAAATTTCCAAGATGTGAAAGCACATATTACAATGTATAAGTGAAGTCTGTTTTTTGTCATCTAACAGTAAAATAAAAAAAAATAAAAAAATACATTTAAAGCTTCTGTTTCCTAGTCTACAAATATGTGCGGCTGATTGTAAAACATTATAAAATTTGGACAAAGTTTTTGTTGACAAGTATTAAATAAGCAATAATTTTTTATTGCACAACTCCAGCTTGATAAATTTAAGAAAATGATGTATGCATGGGTTAACATTGTTTAAATTATTATGTATATCTAAATGATAAATATAACCGCGTTACCTGAACTTTCCATTATTTTTTGAAATATTTATGGACCAAATTAGTTTTTAAAATCATTTTTTTCATTTCTTTTTCAGCACCGTTAAGTACTGGTTTTTATTTGGGAGAAAAAAAAAACTTTGTACATCTTAAAAGTTAAAGAAACAGGTAAGCTATTCCAGATGAATTATGTGTAATCTGTGTGCGTTTTCGAGATCTCTGTTGATTAGGTTCACTTTGGCTTGGTCGGTTTTTGAAATGAAATGCTGAAAAATCTTTGCTTACAACATTCAAAGACTTCAAGACTTGTGATTTTTGTTGAGTTTTAGGAAAAGGAAATATGTCATTTATGAGATGATCAAATTATTTAACCATAAGAGGTTTTTTACATCAAACTGCGGACCCAAAAAATGTCAAGTTTTCCTGCATTTTATTACTAATTATTTTGTCCTTAAAATTGTACTTACCGGTAGCAAAACATTTTCAAATAGAGATCAGATGTTAGAAACGCATAAACTACAAACAGTTTTTATTCAGATCAACCATGTTTTGTTTATGATTACTATACTTAGAAGGTTTTTTCCTCTACTTGCTTTGCGCGCCAACCTCCATTTTTTTACTATGTAAACATGTATAATTTTTTAGTTATTTTAAAAGGAAAGTCGCATAATTAGCGTCATTTTAGAACATATAATATTAATCTTTCTTTCATCTATACACAATTCCAAAATAATTTGTTTTTACGTCATATTCAATTACGTATACACGAAAAGGAAACAAAAATCGTGAACAACAGATTGATAATATAGAACATAAAATGTACCTTTGCATTTCTTTAATTATTTTATTGGTCAATATTTTTCTTTTGCAGTTGGAATCCCTGCCTATTCTCCCAAATAGAGTTATTTTTACAACTTTAGTAATTTCCTGTCTACTTTTGATAACTGATTCTTCTTACGAGTTTAAATTAACAGTGCTAACCTACATCACGGCAACTGAGAAATATGGGTGCACTTAGAGATTGCGTTGATTTACGATTTTTTTAAATCTCTGACAATCTGTTACGCTAGTCAATTTTTAAAAATTTTTTGCATAATCTGCAAGTACGCGCCCAACATTGAATATACAATACTTTTGTTTTTGAAATTAAAGTTATTTAAACGTAAAAGGTATTTTCCATTTTCGTTTCTGAAATTTCTTGTATAGTAGAGAAACTTGATCGACTCATCATTGTTATCTTTTACAATTGCCAACGAGAAAGTTTTCAAGTGTGCATGTACAGCCCTCAGAAACTATACAGTAATTAAAATGTGATTAACTCACAGCCTTTTACGTCAATCGGCACCGAAACATTTTTCTCTTGCGCATTGAGTCATAGACAAACGTAAGTACAACATCACTACTTTAGTATTACGTTCACCACACGTCAGCACAATTTTAAGTTATACACGAAGGTTGGATTTTCAAAAGTTAAAGAGAGCCTCAGTTCGCTACAAAAATTGGAGTAAATACAATTATTACGTCTTTGACGCAAAATTGTGGAAGTGAAGAAAAATGAGTTTCAGTGTCAACTCCTCAGGCACAAATTACAATAGACATAATGGCCGAATCAAGAAAAAGTTGTCAACGTCACAAGTAAGTGTTAAGGTGGTTCTTCACGATGGTGCCGTATCAAAGCGACACGGGACCCTGTGGTTTTCTAATTTTCGATTAGCTTATTATTTGCAACATAAAATATGTTTTACTGGCACTTGACTATAATATCATTGCATTTACGTACAAATAAACAAGCTAATAAAGTCAGAGTAAGAGTTGTAAAAAAATTTTTTTTTTACGCAAGGTTCTGAAAATGCCATGTACGCTCCTACTCAAGCAGACGTTGCCGCAGTTTACACGGCAGACATTTCGTTTACGATTAAATATCGTATACTAATTCCCTGATAAGCCCAAACTTTTGTTATATTATTAGAAAGCTGAAAAGTTCTTCTTTCACTACAAACTTTTTCTATTACGATCTTAAGTCTACTTTACGAGATATTACATGATATCGTAGTATGGAAAAGTAACCTACATAAGAATACATGTTAAAAGTGCATTTTTTGACTGACTTGTTTTCAAAAATTTGCCTGATAAAGGGACTTAAAATTTTAAGAGAAGATGCCTTATAACTTTAATAACAAGCCCTTCAAGTTTCCCTGTAAGTTTAAGTAAATGGGTTAGGTGAAGAACCACCTTAAGGATAGAGTGAACGAGTCTGAATATGTAAGTAAGAGAGAGAGTGAGAGAACCTAGCTCCCGACGGTGGCGCTGCGGTGCGGTTGAGAGTTGAGAATGGTAGCTCGACGAAGTGTGTGCGGAGTGGAAGAAAAGACAGACCGTTGAGCGCGCGAGACATGAGCGGGTGTGCGGATGAGATGGTAAATGACGGTTGGCAATCCTGTAACGTTTTCTAATCTTTGTAAAACCCTTTTCTTTTATGATTTTAAACTAATATATTACTTAATCATTCACAACAACGCGTTTATGTAAGTTATTTCATCTCCTGGACCTTTCCCGACAACCCTGGTGCGGCTTTGTGTAGTTACTTAACAAATCAGAAGTGGGATACCACCAGGTTTCGTTCGGGAAGTAAGTGGTGAGAGGAACGCAGGACTAGTGAAATAGAAAGTGTTGTGTGTGAAATAAAAAGATGAACGTAAAGGCGTTAGAGGCCGAGCTGCAAAAACAGAGGAGTGCCTACGAAGCAAGAATCAGAGAACTGGAGGAAAAGTTACGAAATCCAGAGGATGGATCTCAGCAGTCGGAACGATCGGGAGGAGATACATCGGGAAATTTGTCCCAGGTGATGTCGCGACTGTGTAGGGTTCTGGAAAATCAGTCGCAAATCACGAGTTCGCGCCAAGATGGGGGCGGAACTGGGCAGCTGCTATCTCTCGCGAGTGCTCAGAACGTAATCGCCGAGTTCCACGGAAGCGAAGGACCGGAGCGAGCACGCGTCTGGCTAAGGGACGTCGTCAACGCTAAACAGTTGTATGGCTGGACTGACGAGATGGCTTATTGCGTCGCGAAATCACGATTGAGAGGTGGAGCACTCAAGTGGCTAATGACGAAGGGAGATGCCGTTGTAAATTTTATTTCGTTCGAGACAGCTTTCACTGGTGCTTTCACGTATAAACGCTCGCACAGTGATAAGTTAAAGTTAATGATGGTCAGAACGCAAGACAAGAATGAAAAGTTGCAAGACTACTTTTTGGATAAAGTGTGGCTGTGCGATGGACTTAATTTCTCGGTGGAAGAAATTCGCGATGAGGTGGCAGCGGGACTTTGGTCCCAAGCATTAGCTCAACACACCGTTGGGCAAACGTATAAGTCAACTGACGAAATGTTGCAGGACTTAGTAAGAGTCGAACAGATTTCAGAGGGGCGACGAGGAAGAATCGCCGAAACACGCGTTCAGAAGAACGTCGCCAAGCCACAGCAGTTCGGAAACGCTGAAGTGCCTGCCATTTCTTGGAAGACGCCGACTCAAGGCGGCGCCACTTTAACAACTGCGGGAAACCAGCCATATGGTGGAGCTATTGGATGCCAAGCAGTAGAGGCGGTTAAGCAGTCTGTACGCGGAACCAACGTTAAGTGTTTCAACTGTGGTAATGTAGGACATATAGCACGAAATTGTATTCAAGCGAAGCGCGAGATTTCTTGTTTTGTTTGTAAACAAGCGGGACATATTGCGTCGCGATGCCCAAACAAAATTTTAAACTCTAAGGATAAACGTTCAACTGTTGAAATTACCGAAGTGACTATTTTAAATACGGAGAACAAAAACGATTCGCGAGATAAATTTATTCGAAAAATTCAGCTTGGCGATCACCATTTTACCGCGCAAGTAGATATGGGTTCAGCTGTCTGTACTATACGCGAATCGGCTGTGAATAATGCATGCTTTGGACGTACTAATCTCTGTTCAGTGTTAGAAGCGTTTGGAGGAGGAAAAATTCCGTCACCCGGTACAGTCACTGAGATCATGCGTTACGAAAATTTGAAGCCGCGTAAACAAGCATTACGTATAGTCCCCGATTCTGCGCAAATATATGACGTAATACTTGGACGTTCGTTCACCGAAAACGAGGACTTAACCTACACGCGTCGCGGGAAAGAACTAATTTTTGCTGATACAAAAGTTGACAAAACTACCGCGCCGAAAAAGAAAACAACTAATGATCTGACTGCCAAAAAGGTACGCTCGCTTGAAAGAACGCAACTAGAACCGGGAGAAGTGAATTTAATTAACGTAGCTATTGAATCTGCCGTGCTACAGATTCCTATTATGAATTTGAGCGACAAAAGCGAAACGATCAATGTTGGCGATAAAATAGGCGAGTCAGTACTGTCAATACACGCGCTAAATGATATCGAGGAGCGTCACGACGTAATTTTACCAGACGAAGTAATTTCGGAAGGTTACTTGAACGAGAAATAGAAAGAAGAGCTTGTAAATCTATTAAATAAATACCGAAAATGTATTGCAAAAGATGTAAGCGAAGTAGGCTTGACAGATCAAATTATAATGGATATCGAATTAAATAAACCGACCGAAGTTTGTAGCAAGCCGTACCGACTAAATAAGGGCGACAGAGAAGATCTTGATGCGCTAGTAGATGAGTATAAGCGTTCTGGTATTGTTACAGAAACTGTGTCTGAGTATGCGAGTCCGGCGTTTGTCGTAAGAAAGAGTGACGGCTCCGCACGGATGGTTGTGGACTATAGGAAATTAAACAAAGCGACAAAAGTAATACACCATCCAATTCCAAATTTTGACGATCTAATCGAGAAACTCGGAGAAGCAAGAATTTTCGCGAAATTAGACTTAGCTTGCGGGTATTTGCAAATGCCGCTTACGGAAAAAGCTAAAGAGTTAACGGCATTTATTACTGAGACTCAAACGGGGCAGTTCGAAAGAGCCATGTTCGGTTTGGCAAACGCTCCCCGATACTTCGCCAAGCTTATGGATCGAGTACTCGGAACGGCGCGTAAACGTGGTATCGCGTTTAACTTATTTGACGATATTTGTATCTACGCAAAAAATTGGGAAGAGTTGTTAGCAAATATCGAAGAGATTTTAAAACTTCTTAAAGAAGCGGGCTTGACGTTAAACTTAAAAAAGTGTCATTTCGGACAGAAAATAATCGAATACCTAGGTTTTAAAATTGGTGAAGGGCAAGTTAAGCCAGGCAACCGAAAAATACAGGCAGTAGAAAGCTATCCTCAACCGAGAAATAAACGAGACATTCGACGGTTTTTAGGGCTTGTTAGTTTTTTTCGAAGATTCGTTCCGGGCTTTGCGGCTATAGCGCGTCCTCTGTCGAATCTGCTTAAGAAGGATGCTGAGTTTCTGTGGACGAAAGAGCAAGATATAGCTTTTATTGAATTGAAACAGAGACTTTTATCCGAGCCGGTTTTAAAAATGTTTAATCCACGTGCGGCGAGAACGGAACTGCACACAGATGCGTCTTCGCTTGGACTAGGTGCGCTGCTGCTACAGTCGGATACTGTCGACAAGCCTCTTAGACTTGTATACGCCATTAGTCGAAGAAGCCTCGGAAACGGAAGCGAAATATCACTCGAGTAAGCTTGAACTTTTAGCGATCGCTTGGGCGCTTGAGCGTCTGAGACCTTATTTGATTGGTTTAAATTTCACCGTGTTAACTGATTGTCAGAGCGTCGTGTATTTGAATGCGTGGAAAACTAAAAACGCCCAAGTAGCGCGATGGATGAGTGAGATAGCTGAATATGACTTGGAAATTAAGCACCGACGTGGTGAACAAATGCAACACGCGGACGCGTTATCACGAGCCCCAGTATCGGAAGATAGTATCGAAGTTTTAAGCATTGAGACGAATGAAAACGAAGTTCTCATTTTTCAGCGATCGGATCCGAAAATTGCGGAAATAATTAATATACTGCAAAAAAAAAAAATCAGATCGTACTCGCGGAGAAATAGGACAAGTTAAAGACTTTATACTGCGCGATGGTATTCTTTACAAGAGAGTCACTCAACACAATTATACGCGCGAGCTTTATGTTGTTCCGAAAGCGATGCGAAAATCTCTTGTAATTAGATATCACGACTGCAAGAGTCACTTTGATATTGAGAAAACGGCGAAAAATATCGAGCAATATTATTTTTTTCCTAAGCTGCGACGATATGTTAGAGTACACATACGCAACTGCTTGGAATGCATACTGGAAAAAAGAAAATCAGGTCCGGGAGAGGGGGAATTGCATCCGATCCCGCCCGGGAAGAAACCGTTTACACTCGTTCATGCAGATCATGTGGGTCCTTTTCCAACCACGCCAAAAGGCAACAAATATGTATTAGGTCTAATTGATAACCTAACGAAAATTGTATTTTTATCACCCGTTAAAAATGTGACTGCACAAGCGACTGTAAAGAAAATGAGCGAATTCGTGAATTTATACGGAGCACCAAACAGAATTGTTACCGATCGCGGAACGAGCTTTACGTCTCACACGTTTCAAAAATTTTGCGAAGTCTATGGTATAATTCACACCCTGAACTCAAGTAGACATCCTCAAGCCAATGGCTTAATAGAACGGCTGAATCAAACACTGATTCCTGCTATGAAAATTGTAGCACAACAATATGAGCAATCATGGGATAAATGTATTAAAGACATTGAGCGAGATATAAACTCTACAGTAAGTGCGGCGATAGGTAAAACTCCATACGAGGCTTTGCTCGGATATTTACCTCGTGTTAACGACGGACGAGTGCGATTTTTAACCGAGACATGCGAGCAATACGTACCGCCGAATGAAATACAAGCGCAAATTCGCGAGCGAATATTTAACGAACAAAAACGGTATAAGGAGCGCTACGACAAAAATCGAAAAATAAACACAAAATTCGCGATAGGTGACATTGTATTTATGAAGCGAAATCCAGTAGCAACCGGGATGTCGACGAAGTTGCAACCTGCGTTTGGAGGACCGCTCGTAATTCTTGAAGTAGGGCCTAGTGATACTTATACTGTTAGGAATTTAAATGAATCGACAAATCGAACCTTTCAAACGACAGCGCATATTTCTCAGCTTAAAATTTGGACAGGCACTACTCCAAATGATGTAGATGAAAGAGATGATGAAAGTATCGATGTTGAAAATTACACAAAAGGAGTTAGTCGCGAAGATGATTCCCTCAGGTATGAAAATCAATTTAACGAACCGAGTGACGAAGAGGATGAGGTGGATACGACTATAATTTGTGCAAACCAACTTGATAACTTAAACGTCGATACCGCCCTCGCCGATGCTCAGGTTGATAAAAGCGATGATAAAGACGATAAAACAAAAAAGATATCTGTAAAACGGGATGGAGTTGTAAAAATCCGCCCGAAGCGAAATATTAAGCGACCAAAATATTTAGATAATTATGATTTATAAAATAATTTAAAGACATGTGTAATAAATAAGAATTTAATCTTAAATACTGTAATAAAAAAAAAAAAAGTAAGTGAAACTAAATTAAATTTGTGAGGACACAAATAAATGAGGAAGGCCGAATGTTAAGGATAGAGTGAACGAGTCTGAATATGTAAGTAAGAGAGAGAGTGAGAGAACCTAGCTCCCGACGGTGGCGCTGCGGTGCGGTTGAGAGTTGAGAATGGTAGCTCGACGAAGTGTGTGCGGAGTGGAAGAAAAGACAGACCGTTGAGCGCGCGAGACATGAGCGGGTGTGCGGATGAGATGGTAAATGACGGTTGGCAATCCTGTAACGTTTTCTAATCTTTGTAAAACCCTTTTCTTTTATGATTTTAAACTAATATATTACTTAATCATTCACAACAACGCGTTTATGTAAGTTATTTCATCTCCTGGACCTTTCCCGACAACCCTGGTGCGGCTTTGTGTAGTTACTTAACATAAGGGAGAAAAATATTGTATTAGAAGTATTGATCGACAATCTTCTGCGAAAGAATTCGTCGCTAAGTGGTTGCAAATATTTTCACGAACACATGGTCCAACTGAGCAAAGATATGTCAAAGGTAAAAGCTAAACGCAATCTTCAATCACATCATGAAATTTTGCAAGTGTACTTGAAAGCGGCGGGAGTTTATTGTCATTCGGAGGATGGTTTTTTAAGATTTTCGGTATCAAGTCAGGCTGCTCGACACTTGTACTTATTCACCGTTTGTTTGAAGTGTGTAAATTCACACGAGATCCCCATTTTACGTGCCCTGATTGTTCGAAACAACGTGAAAGGCCTCAGGTTGGTACTATCATTTAATAATTTTAATTACACTTTGACTAGAGTATTACGTAAAACGACAAAATCCTGCATTGAGGTTGTGTTCGATTTGTGCAAGATTTTTCTGCAAGAATTCTCTTGGATTATTTGCAAAAGGATTTTTTTCTTACATTTTTGTGATACGCCTTATAAAAATATCAATTGTCCATAATAATTAAGTCTTTGTGAGATGCACGTGACTTATTTTATTTTAAATTATTTATTTATTCATTTTTTATCAACAGGACCTTTAAATAAATAAAAATATGACAGTTTGTTTGCTAACAAATTTATTGACAAATCAATTAATAAAAATCTTTTACCACATAAATGGAATATTTTTAAAAACAAGATTAAATATTTTAGTTAAAGTTTTAATGAGCTTAGTTTAATCAAATTCGCTTATGTGGATAAATTTAGTAAACATCAATAGTAAAACTAATTCAAAGGATGTTAAATTTAAATTTAAATTCTTTAACTAATTCGAAATTACTTTCACTAATATGAAAATTTTTAATATGAAATAACATAAAAAAATATAGTACAAATAGTAATTATTTAATTATAAAATTACTGTATGAAATAGATAAAATTAAATGTTATTTTTGTACTATTTAACTATAGAATTGTCCTGTAAAGTAAATTAAAAATAATCATTTTTCATTTAATTTAATTGTATAACGATAATTTGACGTAAATTAAATACAAAACATTAGGTGATTAATTTTATTTTTATTGATTTAATTTTTTTCTACGAGATATTTAAATGAATAAAAAAATGATAATTTATTTGCTAATAAATTTGTTGAAAAATAAATTAATAAAAAAATTTTACCACCAAAGTGTAATATTTTAAAAAACTAGATTAAATATTTTAGTTAAAGTTTTAATAAGCTGAGTTTATTTGACTTTACTTAGGTGGATAAATTTAGCATACATCATAAGTAAACCTAATTCAAAGGATTTTAAATTTAATTCTAAGTTTTTCAGCTATTTAAAAATTTGTTTTACTGATATAAAAATATTTAAAATAAAATAATAAACATAAAATAATATTTTATAAAAAAGAATTATTTAATTATAAAATTATAGTATAAAATAGATAAAATAAAATATTATTTTCTTACTATTTAACTATAGAATTATCATGTAAAGTAAATTAAAAACAATAATTTTTCATTTAATTTAATTATGTAACTATAACATAACGTGAATTAAATACAAGACATGAGGTAATTTATTTTATTTTTATTTATTTAGTTTTTTTTCTACGAGATATTTAAATCAATAAAAAAATGACACTTTATTTTCTAACGAATTTGCTGAAATTAATGAATTATTATTTTTTTATTATTTATGTACATAATTGTAATAAACAATAAAATAAACACAACTTCATTTCATATTATTTAATTAATAATTTTCATATAAAATACATCAAATAAAATATTATTTCATATAGTTGAACTACATATTTATGATTTAAATTAAATTGAATACAATTTTATTTTATTTAATTTAATTATGTTACTATAACATGACGTAAATTAAATGCAATTTATGAGATTTTTTCCTGCATTGCTTGATTGATTTTTAGTATTTTAATTTAGTTATTGTTATTTAAATCTTACACGACATTAGTAATATTTTAAATTTCATAGAAAATTTATTTGATGATAATAGTTATCAAGATTTCGTAATTACAACATATGCAAGGAAAAAAATACTGACATCAATTTCAATTAGAAATAAAAGATGATTGTGTATTTTCTCAAAATGGTCATTAAGAATAAGATTATGGAAACAAAATCGAATAAATACCAATTTTTCATCAATATAATAATCTCTTTTGCAAAATTTAAACAATTTTGGTTGAAAGATCTGTAATCCCTACAATAAATTATTATTGTTTCAGGATTTTACTACGAAGAGGGGCTGACATAAGGCAACTCGATGGTCGAGGCACGGCCCCACTACATTACGTCAAAACTGCAAAATGTGCACGTTTATTATTGGAGTATGGCGCCGATCCTGACGTCAAGGACTCGAGAGGCAGAAATTTACTTTTCCAAATTTACATGGGGGAGTCGCAGTGCTCGGACAATTTAGAAGTCAACAAAATCACGAAACTTCTGATTGACGCCGGGGCAAATGTGAAGGATGTCGCCGAGAAAATCTTAGAAACCAACGATTGGGTACCACATGAGACCAATGACTAAAATGTTAAAGTAAAAATAAATGCATTTCAAAATTTAATCATGGGGACAATGCCCCAAAAAGTAAAAAAGTCGTCATCTTATCAAAATAAGGACATTTTTCCATGCTTCGAGACGCATCCACTGTACGCCAAAAGCGTCAATAAAATATTTCTCGGGAAGTGACAAAATTTCAGAATATTTCTATGCTTGACATTTTAACCAAAAGTGCAGACTCTCTAACAAGTATTTTTCGGCAGAGGCAAGTCTTTATGAGTGTTATGTCTTTTATGAATGACCGTTTGTCATATTTAAAAAATTACAAAGCCATTCTGTACGTAAAATGTGTGTGCATAATAACTAGGTCGATGTTGAATACGTAGCGGCATATGTTATGTGCAATAATTGTAATGATTTTTGTTACAATTACAACACAGCTTATGCCATTTTACGCAACCTTGATGTGAAAAGCCTAAAAAATGTCATTAGCACAGATTCTAACATTTTCCTTAAAATGCAGAGCAATTTTATTACTGAGAAGATTTACGAGGATGTATTGCAAAGTTTTACTCAGTAAGATAACGATATTTCTTCGCGATTGTTTAAAGAAAAACTGTTTTCGAATTTCTAAACGCTATAGCCACATTTCTAAGGTTACACTTAATATATGTCACAATTTACCTCATAATTTAAATTTATTAAAACTTGTGTACTTTGTAGAAAAAAAATATTTTTATTATAAAATTAAAGATCATTTTTTGATGAATAATTAAGACTTTCTTGTGACTTGCAAAAAAAATTTAGAATTAAAAAGTTTAAACAACCCAGGAGCTTTGACGCAAAATTGTGAAAGTAAAAGTAAAAGTAAAAAAGTGGTCATCTTTCCAAAATAAGGATATTTTTCGATGCTTCAAGACGCATCCTTTGTACGCCAGACGCGTCTCTAAAATATATATTATAAAGTCGGTATTATTTCAGAATGTTTCTATGCTCGATATTTTAACGAAAAGTGTAGACTCTCTAACAAGTATTTATCGGCATGAGCAAGTTTTTACGAATGTTATGTTATATATGAATCAACCTTTGTCATATTTCGAAACTTATAAATCAATTTTGCACGTAAAATATGTGTGCATAATGACAAGGTCGATGTTAAATATGTAGCAACAACTGTTATGTGCAATAATTTTGATGATTTTTGTTACAATTACAACACAGCTCATGCCATTTTACGCAACTTTGATGTGAAAATCCCAAAAAATATCATTAGCACAGATTCTGACATTTTCCTTGAAATGCAGAGCGATTTTATTACTGAGAAGATTTACGAGGATGTATTGCAAAGTTTCACACAATTAAATAACGATATTTCTTTGCGATTGTTGAAAGAAAAACTGTTTTTAAATTTCTAAAGGCTATAGCCACATTTCTGGAGTTACACTTAATATGTGTCACAATTTACCTCATAATTCAAATTTATTAAAACTAGTGAATTTTGTCAAAGTAAATATATTTTTATTATGAAATTAAGGTTCATTTTTTAATGAATAATTGTGACTTTCTTGTGACTTGCAAGAAAAATTTAGAATTAAAAAGTTTAAACAATCTAGGAGCTTTAACGCAAAATTGTGGAAGTGAAAGTAAATGTAAAGAAGTGGTCATCTTTTCAAAATCAGGACATTTTTCGATGCTTTAAGACGCATCGACTGTACGCCAGACGCGTCTCTCAAATATATATTATAAAGTCGGTATTATTTGAGAATGTTTTTATGCTCGATATTTTAACGAAAAGTGTAGACTCTTTAACAAGTATTTATCGGCATAAGCAAGTTTTTACGAATGTTATGTTATATATGAATTAACCTTTGTCATATTTCGAAACTTATAAATCAATTATGCACGTAAAATATGTGTGCATAATGACAAGGTCGATGTTGAAATATGTAGCAACAACTGTTATGTGCAATAATTTTGATGATTTTTGTTACAATTACAACACAGCTTACGCCATTTTACGCAACCTTGATGTAAAAATCCTAAAAAATGTCATTAGCACAGATTCTAACATTTTTCATGAAATGCAGAGCGATTTTATTACTGAGAAGATTTACGAAGATGTATTGCAAAGTTTCACCCAATTAGATAACGATATTCCTTTGCGATTGTTGAAAGAAAAACTGTTTTCGAATTTCTTAACGCTATAGCCACATTTCTGGAGTTACACTTAATATGTGTCACAATTTACCTCATAATTTAAATTTATTAAAACTAGTGTATTTTGTCAAAGTGAATATATTTTTATTACAAAATTAAGGCTTATTTTTTGATGAATAATTGTGACTTACTTGAGACTTGCAAGAAAAATTTAGAATTAAAAAGTTTAAACAACCCAGGAGCTTTGACGCAAAATTGGAAAAGGGAAAGTAAAAGTAAAAAAGTGGTCATCTTTTTAAAATAAGGACATTTTTCGATGCTTCAAGACGCATCCTTTGTACGCCAGACGCGTCTCTAAAATATATATTACAAAGTCGGTATTATTTCAGAATGATTTTATGCTCGATATTTTAACGAAAAGTGTAGACTCTCTAACTAGTATTTATCGGCATGGGCAAGTTTTTACGAATGTAATGTTATATATGAATCAACTTTTGTCATATTTCGAAACTTATAAATCAATTTTGCACGTCAAATATGTGTGCATAATGACTAGGTCAATGTTAAAATATGTAGCAACAACTGTTATGTGCAATAATTTTGATGATTTTTGTTACAATTACAACACAGCTTACGCCATTTTACGCAACCTTGATGTAAAAATCCTAAAAAATGTCATTAGCACAGATTCTAACATTTTTCATGAAATGCAGAGCGATTTTATTACTGAGAAGATTTACGAAGATGTATTGCAAAGTTTCACCCAATTAGATAACGATATTCCTTTGCGATTGTTAAAAGAAAAACTGTTTTCGAATTTCTTAACGCTATAGCCGCATTTCTGGAGTTACACTTAATATGTGTCACAATTTACCTCATAATTTAAATTTATTTAAACTAGTGTATTTTGTCAAAGTGAATATATTTTTATCACAAAATTAAGGCTTATTTTTTGATGAATAATTGTGACTTACTTGTGACTTGCAAGAAAAATTTAGAATTAAAAAGTTTAAACATCCCAGGAGCTTTGACGCAAAATTGTAAAAGTAAAAGTGAAAGTAAAAAAGTGGTCATCTTTTTAAAATAAGGACATTTTTCGATGCTTCAAGACGCATCGACCGTACGCCAGACGCGTCTCTGAAATATATATTATGAAGTCGGTATTATTTCAGAATATTTCTATGCTCGATATTTTAACGAAAAGTGTAGACTTTCTAACAAGTACTTTTCGGCATGAGCAAGTTTTAACGAATGTAATGTTATATATAAATCAACTTTTGTCATATTTCGAAACTTATAAATCAATTTTGCACGTAAAATATGTGTGCATGATGACTAGGTCGATGTTGGAATACGTAGCAGCAAATATTACAAGCAATGATTTTGATGATTTTTGTTACAATTACAACACGGCTTATGCCATTTTACTTAACCTTAATGTGAAAAGCCTAAAAAAGGTCATAAGCACAGATTCTGACATTTCCCTTGAAATGCAGAGCGATTTCATTACTGAGAAGATTTACAAGGATGTATTGCAAAGTTTCACCCAATTAGATAACGATATTTCTTTGCAATTATTAAAAGAAAAACTGTTTTTAAATTTCAAAACGCTATAGCCACATTTCTAAAGTTACACTTAATATGTGTCACAATTTACCTCATAATTCAAATTTATTGAAACTTGTTTATTTTGTCAAAGTAAATATATTTTTATTACACAATTAAGGCTTATTTTTTGATGAATAATTGTGACTTACTTGTGACTTGCAAGAAAAATTTAGAATTAAAAAGTTTAAACAACCCAGGAGCTTTGACGCAAAATTGTAAAAGTGAAAGTAAAAGTAAAAAAGTGGTCATCTTTTTAAAATAAGGACATTTTTCGATGCTTCAAGACGCATCGACTGTACGCCAGACGCGTCTCTGAAATATATATTATGAAGTCGGTATTATTTCAGAATGTTTCTATGCTCGATATTTTAACGAAAAGTGTAGACTTTCTAACAAGTACTTTTCGGCATGAGCAAGTTTTTACGAATGTAATGTTATATATAAATCAACTTTTGTCATATTTCGAAACTTATAAATCAATTTTGCACGTAAAATATGTGTGCATAATGACTAGGTCGATGTTGGAATATGTAGCAGCAAATATTATAAGCAATAATTTTGATGATTTTTGTTACAATTACAACACGGCTTATGCCATTTTACGCAACCTTAATGTGAAAAGCCTGAAAAAGGTCATAAGCACAGATTCTGACATTTTCCTTAAAATGCAGAGCAATTTCATTACTGAGAAGATTTACAAGGATGTATTGCAAAGTTTCACCCAATTAAATAACGATATTTCTTTGCGATTGTTAAAAGAAAAACTGTTTTTGAATTTCTAAACGCTATAGCCACATTTCTGGAGTAACACTCAATATGTGTCACAATTTACCTCATAATTCAAATTTATTAAATTTTTTTCATTTTGTCAAAGTAAATATATTTTTTTCATGAAATTAAGGTTTATTTTTTGATGAATAATTGTGACTTTCTTGTGACTTGCAAGAAAAATTTAGAATTAAAAAGTTGAAATAATCTAGGAGCTGTTACGTCGGCGCAACGTATTATTTGAGCCTAAGCTTTCGCTCAATAGCTCGGGATTCACACTGGGCGCGTAGGTGGGACGCGGGGTTAAAAGGGTAATTCAACTTAAAGACGCGTTACTTAAAAAGGGGTACAATTGCCCTCACGCGACTAAGATTGACTGCTGTGCAATATTCCGATGCATTTGCTCGCGGTTTGTTTTTGTCAAGAGCGGTGTATACCTCGTTCACGATCTAAAAACAGTTAACACCGTCACGAGTAAGGATATCGTATATAATTTGACTAATATCACGGTAAGCATTTGCCTTAACTCAATTGTTCGTTGTTTTTTTTTTTTTTTTTTTTTTTATATCGGGTTACCGCGACAGCCTATTGGCCCAGTCGCCGGGTCACCCACTCACCACCTATGTGTGGGGGTGTATTGCCACACCCATTAAATCTTCTCTTTTAATTGATACCATACATATCATACCATGGGCACAGTGGAAGTATCTCCGGTGTAACACACCTTGTCAGTTAAGCTGACACTCTCTGCACCGGGGGGAAGTGCATCGGGTCAACTCGCCACTGTGTAGCCTGGGTCCGAAGCATCGGATCCAGGCTAATTAGCATCCCCGGAGAAGCCCCATGTTTCAGGGGCCACTCCTCGCCGGTAAGGCCGGCGATCCCTGCCTGGCATCGGGCCCACTAATCCCTACCTATTAGGCCCTAACACTGTTTCGCATTCACCCAGGCCCGAAGACCTGTGGAGCAAGGAAAAAACCCTGGAATTACTCTGAAGGAAAAATTCCACGGAAAAACCCGCCCCGAAACAGCCGGGGATACATAGGAACTTTTTCCGGTGAAAACAGTTTTTGAAAAAATCTGCACTCACCGGGAATCGAACCCACGACCCCTAGAACAGCGTTGTATCAGTAGCAAGCACGCTTACCACTGAGCCAACGCCGCTCTCAATTGTTCGTTGTTATTCTAATAGTATTATTACCACGGAGGGCAACGGATTGTCCTTGGCTAATTTGATATTACCGATGACCAAAGGATGCCAATACTGTGGCGAGTAATGGCGTTCGCGAAGAACACTTTATACTGAAGATTAATTTGTTATTACCGGTGACCGAAGGGTGCCAATACTGTGGCGAGTAATGGCGTTCGCAAAGAACACTTTATACTGAAGATTAATTTGATATTACCGATGACCGAAGGATGCCAATACTGTGGCGAGTAATGGCGTTCGCGAAGAACACTTTATACTAAAGATTGATTTGTTATTACCGGTGACCGAAGGATGCCAATACTGTGGCGAGTAATGGCGTTCGCGAAGAACACTTTATACTCAAGATTGATTTGTTATTACCGGTGACCGCAGGATGCCAATACTGTGGCGAGTAATGGCGTTCGCGAAAACGAAAACACTTTACACTTCCCGGTGATCCGCGGGTGCCAATATTAAGGCGAGTAATGGTATTCGCGCAAAAGGAAACACTTTGTCAAAAGAAAGAATATGATATGTTGTCACTTACTTTTATTTGAACACGAAAGTTGTTATACAAACGTTGAACCAGCGTGAATATAAGTCGCTCTCGAGGAAGATCAAGTGGCAGTAGAGACGGACTCTGGCAACCAGTTGATCTTACGAGGGTGGTAGCGAAATTCGACAGTGTCCTCGCTTCGCAGAAGACTGGGTTGTAGCAGAGTCGGGCTCTCACTACTCAGTCTACTTCGAAGGATATCGTCGGATTTCGCGTGCCGAATTGAAGTGGATGCTCTCTGGGCCTACGGGCCTTTTTATTGCGAGAAGCGGACCTCGGTCACGCGCTGGCTCGAAAAACGCAGGAAAACTTGCCGGGGGAAAATTTTGGAGAAAAGACAATAGCCGAAAATCTAATTGGCTAGAACTGCTCTAGTTTAGCCACTCAGAAATTGGCACATCCCACATCCGGCTTGTTCTCCTCTGTGCGTCAAGAGAAGGGAAGGTGATTCACTTACTCATGCCCTTCCTTTCTCTTTTACATCAAAAGTTTACAGAGTTTCATCATAACTTAATATTAATGTTAAGGTGTAATATTAACAAGTTTTAGCTAATAGTAGCCATTGTTCGCCCATTCAATCGAACCCAATGCAAAAAGAGCGGTGAAAATCGCTTAATATTCAGGTTTGATTGAATAAGTGTTCGGTACTTTAAAATATTAATAATAGTTTTAGTAGTAGTAAATAATTGTAATAATTGCTAGTTTTTCCGCTGTACACGTGAGCATGATCGGACTGGTAAATTATCATAAATAATTATTTAACAGTAGCGGTTTCTTTGGTTAAAACACGGACAGTAGTAGGAGTTCGTTGCGACTTATCATATTGTTAATTTACTTGAATTTACCAGTAATTTCCATTCATTGTTAGTTGTGAATGTATTTCAACATGTTAGTAACATTTCGTCAACTATGGGTTTTTCTGTTTGTCGTAAGAGAGGAAGTCGGCTCAGGGTGCCCTGGGGAATCGGGAATTCCGTTACCCGTGTTGGGGCAAGAGTGCGGACTCTCTCGACATCTCTGCGTCAGGAAAAGGGGGAAGTGCCATGACTTTCCCGTTGTCCTTTACATTTGAAACGGTGACAGTTTTTAACAAGATTACAATTTAGGCTATTGCAGTATGTTTATAAAATTGTTGACGTGATACAAAAGGGTTGTACAGTGGACCATGAGCCTGCGAACATGAATGGTGAAAATAGGATAATTCTTTGAAGGTTACTAAAGTTGTGTACCAAATTTGTTATAGTTAATATGTAATGTAGTTGTTTGTTGGTAATGCAGTACGCACTGGTTGTTTGTGATGATTCTGGCTTGTAATAATATTTTCGCTTATTTCTATGCATTAATTCTAAGCTATCCTAATGTTCAACCTTATGTTTATCTAACATTATATCTGAATTTAATATTTCAGTTCAACTGTTCCCAGTTAAACTTTTGTATCGATGGTTGTAGAAAAGTATTTTATTTTGCATTTCCAGTCAGCGTGGGCCAGCGTGCATGTAAGTGAATCATGCATGGTCGTAGTACCTTAGCTACGAGCATTCTTGTAAGTGATTCACCTCTTTGCAGATGCACTTTGGCCCCTGCGTTTTGTATTTTGAAATCGGCACGGAAAGATTTGAAACAAGAGGAAAAAAAATTAATGTGGATACACCGATGTTACAGAGCTTTGACGCAAAATTGTGAAAGTGAAAGTAAATGTAAAAAAGTGGTCATCTTTTCAGAATCAAGACATTTTTCGATGCTTCAAGACGCATCCACTGTACGTTAGACGCGTCTCTAGTATATACATTATGAAGTCGGTATTATTTCAGGATGTTTCTATGCTCGATATTTTAACGAAAAGTGTAGACTCTCTAACAAGTATTTATCGGCATGAGCAAGTTTTTACGAATGTTATGTTATATATGAATCAACCTTTGTCATATTTCGAAACTTATAAATCAATTTTGCACGTAAAATATGTGTGCATAATGACAAGGTCGATGTTGAAATATGTAGCAACAACTGTTATGTGCAATAATTTTGATGATTTTTGTTACAATTACAAAACGGCTTATGCCATTTTACGCAACCTTGATGTGAAAAGCCTAAAAAATGTCATTAGCACAGATTCTGACATTTTCCTCAAAATGCAGAGCGATTTTATTACTAAATAGATTTATGAGTATGTATTGCAAAGTGTCACCCAATTAGATAACAATATTTCTTTGCGATTGTTAAAAGAAAAACTGTTTTCGAATTTCTAAACGCTATAGCCACATTTCTGGAGTAACACTTAATATGTGTCACAATTTACCTCATAATTTAAATTTATTAAAACTTGTGTACTTTGTCGAAGTAAAAACATTTTTATTATAAAATTAGGATTGATTTTTTGATGAATAATTAAGACTTTCTTGTGACTTACAAAAAAAATTCAGAATTCAAAAGTTTAAACAACCCAGAAGCTTTGACGCAAAATTTTGAAAATAAAAGTGAAAGTAAAAAAGTGGTTATTTTTTTAAACCAAGGATATTTTTCAATGCTTCAAGACGCATTCTTTGTACGCCAGACGCGTCTCTCAAATATATATTATGAAGTCGGTAGTATTTTAGAATGTTTCTATGCTCGATATTTTAATGAAAAGTGTAGACTCTCTAATAAGTCTTTATCGGCATGAGCAAGTTATTACGAATGTAATGTTATATATGAATCAACCTTCGTCATATTTTAAAACTTATAAATCAATTTTGCACGTAAAATATGTGTGCATATTGACTAGGTCGATGTTAAAATATGTAGCAACAAATGTTATGTGAAATAATTTTGATGATTTTTGTTACAATTACAACACAGCTTATGCCATTTTACGCAACCTTGATGTGAAAATCCTAAAACATACCATTAGCACAGATTCTGACATTTTCCTTGAAATGCAGAGCGATTTTATTACTGAGAAGATTAACGAGGATGTATTGCAAAGTTTCACCCAATTAGATAACGATATTTCTTTGCGATTGTTTAAAGAAAAACTGTTTTCAAATTTCTAAACGCTATAGCCACATTTCTGGAGTTACACTTAATATGTGTCACAATTTACCTCATAATTCAAATTTATTAAAACTAGTGTATTTTGTCGAAGTAAATATATTTTTATTACAAAATTAAGGTTCATTTTTTGATGAATAATTGTGTCTTCCTTGTGACTTGCAAGAAAAATTTAGAATTAAAAAGTTTAAACAACCCAGGAGCTTTGACGCAAAATTGTAAAAGTGAAAGTAAAAGTAAAAAAGTGGTCATCTTTTCAAAATAAGGACATTTTTTGATGCTTCAAGACGCATCCACTGTACGCCAGACGCGTCTCTGATATATATATTATGAAGTCGGTATTATTTCAGAATGTTTCTATGCTCGATATTTTAACGAAAAGTGTAGACTTTCTAACAAGTATTTTTCGGCATGAGCAAGTTTTTACGAATGTATTGTTATATGTGAATCATTTTTTGTCATATTTCGAAACTTATAAATCAATTTTGCACGTAAAATATGTGAGCATAATGACTAGGTCGATGTTGGAATATGTAGCAGCAAATTTTATAAGCAATAATTTTGATGATTTTTGTTACAATTACAACACGGCTTATGCCATTTTACGCAACCTTGATGAGAAAAGCCTAAAAAACGTCATTAGCACAGATTCTGACATTTTCCTCAAAATGCAGAGCGATTTTATTACTGAGAAGATTTACGAGGATGTATTGCGGAGTTTCACTCAGTTAGATAACGATATTTCTTTGCGATTGTTGAAAGAAAAGCTGTTTTTGAATTTCCAAACGCTATAGCCACATTTCTGGAGTTACACTGAATATGTGTTACAATTCACCGTATAACTCAAATTTATTAGAACTAGTGTATTTTGTCGAAGTAAATATATTTTCATTATTAAATTAAGGTTTATTTTTAATGTATAATTGTGACTTTCTTGTGACTTGCAAGAAAAATTTAGATTAAAAAAGTTTAAGTAACCTAGGAGCTTTGACGCAAATTTGTGGAAGTGAAAATGTTTAGCAACAGTTCACATCACATTTAGTGATAACAAGTAAAAAGGAATTTTAGTGTCAACTCCTAAGGTACAAATTACAATAGGCATAATGGCCGAATTAAGAAAAAGTTGTCAACGTCACAAGTAAGGGAGAAAAATTTTGTATTGGAAGTATTGATCGACAATTTTCTGCGAAAGAATTCGTCGCTAAGTGGTTGCAAATATTTTCACGAATACATGGTCCAACTGAGCAAAGATATATCGAAGGTAAAAGCTAAACGCAATCTTCAACCACATGATAAAATTGTGCAAGTGTCCTTGAAAGCGGCGCGAGTTTATTGTTGTTCGGAGGATGGTTCTCTAAGATTTTTGGTATCAAGTCAGGCTGCTCGACACTTGTTCTTATTCACCGTTTGTTTAAAGTATGTAAATTCGCACGAGATCCCCATTTTACGTGCTCTGATTGCGCGGAACAACGTGAAATGCCCCAGGTTGGTACTACCTTTCATTGAATGTTTTCAATGTTACATTAAAAAATAAATCGTTAAACAATAATTTTTTTTTTAATAAGGTTTTCCATAGTGTTAGTTGGAGGTCCCTTAAAAAAATTTGTTATAGTGGTAAATTCTTTGAAAATGTTTTTGTTTGAGTAATTAAAAGTTTATTTTAAAAAATAAAATTTTAACTTAATCCAACTTCTGCTTTTATGTTTGAGGCATACAACTAATTTTTTTCTTTTTTTTTGAACGATCATTCGATACTTTTGCAGTCGGGGGGCTTCGCCCCGTCCCGTACCCACCGGGGGCTTCGCCCGGTCCCCCTGGACCTCACACGACCTTTCTTGCGAATTTGCAACATAAGTACTTACTTTTTTTCTTACACTTTTTACGAAAAATGTTGTACACAACTCGTGTGATAGACTCGCTATAATATGATAGAGTCAATCACAACTCGTGCGGGTGACCGTCTTTCCGCACTGTTTATGTAAATAACTAATATTTAATAATAATATTACTGATTATTTAAATATATAACTATAATATGACATAAATTTAATGCAATAAGTGAGGTTTTTTCCTTTATTGTAGATTTTTTAATAGTTTTAAGTACTTTTAATTAACTATCGTCAATTTAATTTTGGCAAACGATAAAGTTTTATATTTTGTTAAAAATTTATTTGATTGAAACAAACGCTGAGGTCTTAAAACTATAATATATACGAGAGAAAAAATACTGACATCAATGTCGACTTGAAGTTGAAGATGATTATGTATTTTCTCAAATCGGTCATTTAGAATAAGATTATGGAAATAAAATCAAATAAATACCAAATTTTCATCAGTAGAATAATCTCTTTTGCAAAATTTAAACAATTTTGGTTGATAGAACTGTAATCCCTACCATAAATTATTATTGTTTCAGGATTTTACTACGAAGAGGGGCTGACATAAGGCAACTCGATGGTCGAGGCATGGCCCCACTACATTACGTCAAAACTGCAAAATGTGCACGTTTATTATTGGAGTATGGCGCCAATCCTGACGTCGAGGACTCGAGAGGCAGAAATTTGCTTTTCCAAATTTACATGGGGGAGTCGCAGTGCTCGGACCATTTGGAAGTCAACAAAATCGCGAATCTTCTGATTGACACCGGGGCAGATATGAAGGATGTCGCCGAGAAAATTTTAGAAACCAACGATTGGGTACCACATGTGACTAAAGACAAAAATGTTAACGTAAAAATAGATGTGTTTCGCAATTTAATCATGAGGACACTGCCCCAAAGAGTAAAAAAGTGGTCATCTTATCAAAATAAGGACATTTTTCTATGCTTCGAGACGCATCCACTGTACGCCAAAAGCGTCACTGAAATATTTTTTATGAAAGTGACGAAATTTCAGAATATTTCTATGCTCGACATTTTAACCAAAAGTGCAGACTCTCTAACAAGTATTTTTCGGCATAATCAAGTCTTTACGAGTGTTATGTCTTTCATGAATGACCATTTGTCATATTTAGAAACTTACAAAGCCATTATGTACGTAAAATGTGTGTGTATAATGACTAGGTCGATGTTGGAATACGTAGCGGCAAATGTTATGTGCAATAATTTTAATGATTTTTGTTACAATTACAATATGGCTTATGCCATTTTACGCAACCTTGACGTGAAAAGCCTAGAAAATGTCATTAGCACGGATTCTGACATCTTCCTCAAAATGCAGAGCGATTTTATTACTGAGAAAATTTACGAGGATGTATTGCAAAGTTTCACTTAATTAGATAACGATATTTCTTTGCGATTGTTAAAAGAAAAACTGTTTTCGAATTTTTGAACATTACGTTAATGGACTCACAATGAAATTTGTTTAACTTTTTATTTTATAACTTTCAATTTATAAGAATTAGTGTATTCAGTCTACGTAAATATTTTTTTATTATAAAAAAGAGACAAATTTTTAGATACATAATTGTCATTTTTTAAAAATATGGTAATAAAGATTTTACATAGTCTAAAAGTTATTAATTTGTGATTTGGTTGCAAACATATTCTATTAGACGTCTTTTATTTATTTTTATGAAAGTTTCGTCAATTTAATCGTCTGTAATATAAACTTAGAGTGTTTTTAAATGATTCTGGTCGATTTTTAAAAGTGTTTTTTTTTACTTATGCTTCAACTACCATAACTTACAATTATTTAATGGAAAACAAAGTCAACAGAAAGATCAGAGGTAAAAATTTTCTCAGTTACAAATAAATGTATACCTTCAACGATTTGATGATTTCAAATTAAGCTATAGTTTAATTATGCATTTTTTGTCAACAAGAATAAAGGGAAACCCTTTTTTCTAAATTTTTTTTTGTAATCCAAGTACTAATGTTTTGTAATTGCCCAAAAAAAACAAAACGTCAAACTTGAGATAAGTCACTCGAAATATCATTGTGTAACACACAGTAAAAAAAAAAAAAAAAGGTGGTAATCTAATTAAAATCCTTATCAATTATTATCGTGAAAAAAAATTTGGAGAAAAAACAAGATTTTTGCCAAACTTGGTAATCAAATCGCCCTTGATAATTTTTTTGTGAAATACAAGTCATCCCGAGAACTCGCACGTAATACCCTAATTTATTTCCTTGTGGCAAACACACAGGACCCAAATATACGTGTACCCAATTAACATTCAATATAAAGAGAAAACCATCCTCCTCATACCTTTCCCACACTCCGTCCCGTATTATCTGCCGCAGAGATAAAAGACCCGCGTACAACGATATCTTTGTACTCCGATCTCTCGTACATAAACACATATACATTTATAATTATTGTCGCCACCACATCTACGTACTCATACTTTTCGCCGACGTAGCGGCCACCACCCGAGATATAAAACTGCTGGCGCTCGCGAATTTCTCGGTCGACAGCTCCCACACGTCGAATAGGGACAAAACAAGGATGTACTACCTAGCATGGACACTCGTCGTTTTGGTAGTCACATTTCTATTTTACAAAGCCAACAGAAGAAGGTACCATTTCTCGGAAAGGGGCATACCCCAGCCGTTCGAGTGGCCATTCCTCGGGATATCCGTGGAGAACGTGTTCAAGGGACGGCACATGAACCACATACTCAAGGACCTGTACCACCTGAACAAGGAAGCCAAGTACGTGGGCTGCCACATGTTTGCCGAGCGTATAGTCGTGGTGCGCGACTTGGATCTGATAAAAAGCGTCCTCGTGAAAAACTTTGACCACTTTTCCGACCGCCGGAGCTTCGTCGACGTGCAATCCGACCCGCTGCTGGGCAAAAATCTGGCCCTACTGGGCGGGGACGAGTGGCGCGAGGTTCGAAATTTACTGAGCCCGGCTTTTACGTCGAGCAAGATGCGAGGGATGTTCGCGCCCATGAACGAGTGCGCCCAAAGGTTTACTCAATTGTTTGTCCATCTTTACAAGGACGAAGGGGAAATCGATACGAAAGACGCCTTCTCGAGGTACGCCAACGACGTCGTAGCCACGTGCGCCTTCGGGATCGAGGTTGACAGCCTGAGGGACAGGGACAACCGGTTTTACGTGGCGGGCAAGAGGTGCACGGACTTCCAGAAAATCCCCGTGGCCAAGTTGGTCTTGATGAACGGCTTTCCCTCGCTGTCGCGGAAACTCGGCTTGAGGCTCGTGTCGAAGCCGGACACCGACTACTTTGTCGACATCATCGAAACGACCATCAGAACGAGGGAAGAAAAGGGCATCACGAGGCCAGACATGCTGCAAATCATGATGGAGGCAAGGGATACAAAGTCGCGGGAGAGTTTGCTCGACATCACGGCGCAGGCATTTATATTTTTCCTCGGTGGTTTCGAAAGCATCGCGTCCCAGATGTGTCTGATAGCCAATGAGCTCGCGGCTCGTCCGGACGTCCAGAGACGCTTGCAGGATGAAGTGGAATCTGTGATGGAGAAATGCAGTGGGAAACCAAGTTACGAAGTTGTAAGTAACGAAATGCCGTACATGGACGCGGTTTTCAGCGAGACGATGAGGTTGTACCCGGTGAGTTTGCTGCGGCGGTTGGCGTCGGAGGACTTTGAGCTGCCGCCGGCCCTGCCGGGTTGCGAGCCTTACGTGGTGAGGAAGGGAGACGGGATTTTCGTGCCGAGTTGTGCCATACACGCGGACGCGGGTTACTTCGAGGATCCCGAGGCGTTCGATCCGAACAGGTTTTTGGGGAAAAAGTTCCCGCCGACCGGGGTGACGAATTTGGGCTTTGGAATGGGCCCGAGGGTGTGCATTGGGAATCGCTTTGCCATACTCGAGACCAAGATTTTGTTTTTGCACCTTTTGACCAAGTGTAGTCTGGAATTGTGCCAAAAATCACCGGTACCTTTCGAGTACGATAGATTTAGTTTTGTGCCGAACGCGAAAAATGGATTTTGGCTGAAAATAAGTCCCAGAAAGTAATTTAGTTGCAGTGTTTTTTTACTATTTGTCTAGCTTTCTGAGAGCATAAATCACGGTCGCTCTCCTGTTGAGCCTATAGGAGTCCGCTAAAAACAGTTACTTTTTCCCTCGCGTGACTGGGCCTTGACTTCAACTGATTTTCTCTCTCTTACTGAGGGTGCACCTCTATACCCATGGGATTGTGATCCTCTGCCAATCCGGTGTCTGTTATTGCTCTACCTTCAAAACTGGACCAGTGAGCAAGACGGCTGTAATAATTCAGTGCTGTGGTCCAGGCCAGTAATAAGTATTAACTATGTTGTTTAATATCACTGGCGTATATATAGATAATTTTAGATTATGTATCGGTTTGTAAATCAATAGTTCATTGTCAAACATTTAATATTCCATCTCCTCACTCTATCTTTCATCTTGATATTTTCGACTTCTTGGTGTTCCTATAGCTATTGGCACAACCAAAGAGGAAGGTGTTGTCTGTATATACACCCGTGACGACCAACCAGCAAAAATTTTACATTCCTCAGACCCATTATTCGATAATACCCCGGAGTATGCGCATAGTTTTGGAAATCTCACTTAAAACACATAAACTCCTTGTACAGTTTTATCTGCTGACTTGCCTGCCTATACGAATATTGTTGTCACCGGAGATTTTAACGGGTGATATTCCGATTGTGCCTCTCTCTCTCTCTTCCGTCGGTTTTTGAATGCGCACTTATTATTTCTAGTACCCTCTCTGCTCCCACTCGTCACTCCACCCCCCTTAGAAACAATACTCGAAATCAGGTGCTCCGTTTACTGCTCTGAACACGATTTCATTGAGTTGACAATGATTCTTCGTAAGCCGCAAGTATACACAAAAAATTTATCTCCAAATTTCAACAAAGTAAATCACTTAATTAAATACTAAATTCGCTGACGCCTTTTCTAAATTATGTACAACCATCGCAGTTGTGTTCGATCGATTGGACCGATACCTTGATTCTATAGTTGGTGATTTCTCTCGTAACATCTTGTCATTTTATCACCTTTAAGTCTATAGTAAATTTTTATTTCTTATGAGTCAGGATAAGAGCAAATGGGATGGAGTGAAAATGGATTGTCACCCAAGTTATAGCTTCATTTCGTGGATATCAAATATTCTTTGATACTACTAACTTTCGTCATATTAATCTTTTATGTATTGCAAACAAAATAATGTAAAATCACGATAAATATCTTATGAATCACTCTTATTTGTAAATACAACATAAAAATTGTACCAAACCACGATAAGAAATAATTTCTGAAACATCTTTTGTTGTACACTAAATTGTTACAAACGAAAAGTTCTGATTATTCAATATTCCTTAGAATTGTCAAATAATGTTACTCTCGCAAAATTCTGTAATTATATTTGGTTTTATATCTAGTATTATATTCATGTACTTATATCATATTAATTCAAACTGTATGTTATCGATCTTTTTGGCATTATGTATTATTTACCCATGTAATAATTTTTTGGAGCCATACGTGGTTTTTACCACAAGGCTTAAATAAAGTCTTACATTTTTTACGTTATAATAATACGTTGTGAAACAAAAATTATGATATTTTAAAGAAATTTCTGGTTGAAAGAATAATTTAATAAGTACAAATTATTTTTTATTTCATACGTAAAAATTATATTTCATTTATATACACTCTTTTGCTCGAATGCACATTTTGAAAGTGATTCTTTCAAGAGATAACATGATTTATTAGTTTGTAAAAAAAAATATATCTTATAGTTTCAAGTAGTGTACCGAATTTTCAGACTCTGAAAATTTTTCGGGTTTGCCCGGAAGTGAATGTGGCCGATCGAAGTCCATGGAAACACTTTTTTTTTTATTTTATGTATTTTGGTTCTCTGAACACGAAATGTAGGGAAATTTTTTTCAGAAAATTATTAATCGATTGGTATTAACAATTTCGCATGGCAAATCACAAAAAGTAATTTTTTGTTTCAAAAAATTTTTCTAGACTCTGTTGCTTATTTTAGACACAAAAAATCTCTTATTACATTTTTATAATCCCTTTGCTTATAAATTCTCAGAGTTTTACTTTCAATCGATTACCCCTCGATTATTACACTGCATTATTTTCAAGGCTCAAATTTTATCTTGAAGCAAATTTTTTGAGATAAAAAATATTTACAATCGCTTGCTGTTGTGCAACTGAGTTGTAATCGATCAACATGTGCTATGTACATGCTTGTGCGCTCAGCAATTTTAGATATCATATAATTAGTATTATATACTGAAATTATAATCTTGGCGAGTTGAAAACAATGCAGTATTTGACCCTCAAAACTAAGGTATTTACAAAAATTTTACAAGAGAACTTTAATGTTAAAAATAAGCTCAGTTATATGAACAATATTATTTTTGAATAAAAAAAAAATAATAGTAATAACTAAAAATTTTTTAATTGGTTTAAGGTTGTCAGAAATAAGATATAAAGTAAATTAGAATTGTTTTGATAACTTAATAATAGTAAATATGAAAAAAAACCTAAAATTTGCTCTAAAATTTTTTCGCAACAATTTTTTGCAGAATCATTCATATTTGTACATCATGTACCGATGCGAATCGTGCTATAGCACCTATAGGTATACTATGTCCTTATCTTATCGCACCTTGTTTTATTAGCCGATGGTGTTGTAAAATTGGTGACATTAGTACAGTAGCTGTCAGTAAAAAAACAGACAAACTAATTATTCCATGGTAAAAAATATCAAGTGTATCGTGCATCGTTTTTGTGCATTTTATTATCTATTATTTTGTACTTAATTATACTAAAATTCTACTTATTATTAGCAAAATATTTGCAACTGCTAATAAGCTTCTAAAAATGCGTAAAACTGCACACAGTTTGGACTCATATCAATCATGTTTTGTTTACAATTTTTGCTTGAAACTTGTTTCGTAAACCAACCCCTTGATGCCTACATGTACATTTAAAAAAAATTTATTTTTTTTTATTACTTTAGGAGGGACATCACATGCATGTATAAGTTTTTCAACGATTTCAGGTAGTTCATATTCAAATGGGCTCAAAGTTTTGTTGGTAAGTTCAAGTTCAACGTCTGTACGCTGATGTATTGCATTTGGTTAGTTTTTATCGGAGAGAAAAGTTTTTCCAGAATTTTAACTATAGCACTCTATATTTTTTGGCTCTAAGTTTCAACACATACATTTTTACACGTTTGCGTTCAACGTTTGTTAATATTGCCATCCTTACATTTTAGATGAAGAAATCGTTTTATAGCATTTAACTTTTGTAAGTGCCATATTTGCTTGATATAAAACTTATAGATCTTATAAAAAAAGACTTATTTGTGTTTGGCGTTCATGTCTTCAGTGTCATCCTAACATAAGATACATCAAAAAGCACTTTGAAAAGGCGGACAAATTGACTTGTACTACGTGATATTATTGTATTATTTAAAATTTGGTGAAAAAATATAATCTCCAATGAAAGTCCTACAGTCAAAATTGCCCTTTTTGCTCTGGAAAACCGTGGATTGGCCGTGCCTGGATTGCAAGAATAAATTTAGCCACGAGTTTTTTACTTGTCTAAATTTACCTTGTAGACAGGAAGAAAAAAAAGTAGCAAACAGTACAGCTGGATAAAATTTTACGCAATGAAATTCAACAGTCAACATTTCAATGATAATTACATGGGTCAATAATTTTCTTTTGGAACCCCTGCCTAATGTAAAAAAGAGGATTATTTTTTCAACTGTTTAAATATCCTTTCTACTTTTGACCACATTTGACTTGTGCATATGAATTTTTTTCTAAATTTTTTTCCATAAATATTGAAAACAAAAATTTTTTCAAAGTTTTTTATATGTTGATTTTTTTTAAACAGAATACTCAATATAATTTTAACTAGGAGAAGTGATTTTCAAAAGTTTTGATTTATTTAAATGGTAGCTTGAACGTAACTCAATTACTGACCCCCGTATTGTGTTTCAGCGTTATCTAACATTTTTTTTGTCGGACCCTCTTTGATAGATCTATAAGCTATATCATGAAAAAGCGGAACTGGAAAAGATACGCGCACAAGAATTTTGCGATGATTCTCGAACTTCTTAAAATCTGTTGAATAGAATAAAAATTCCCATGATATAACGAGCTAGCTCAGATCTTGAATACTTAATCACAATAATTGAGTAACAATGATAGAAGATGTTTTGAAATGGTAATGAAAACGAACTTTCTACATCGACGTCATTTTACATAGATTTGTAAAGATTAAAGTAAGCAGTGTAAATGACGCAGTCGGAAATATAGTTTTTTGGTCTCGCAAGTTTAATTATAGTACATGCATTATATACGTCGTGAGTAGAAATGAAATAATTATTATACAAGTCTAATGTAAAAATCGTGAATTAATTATTAACTTTCTTAGGTGTAAAAAAATAACTACCAATCGAATTGTGGAGGTGCAATGTCAAATACCTATCACAGTATTTATTTAATATCATTGTATGCTTAGACAAATTTTGTGACGTTGCAATAATTTTATCAGCTGTAGAGATCAATATTTAAAATATAAAAGTAGACCACGTAGTCTAAATTTCGTTTTTGCACTCTTGTGTATTATCTAGGATTCAAAAGTTAAAAGATTATTCATATGCTTTTCCTCTAATTTTTTGAAAGAAAAATATTTTTGATGTTTGAAATATCACATGATTTATAATTTTTAATTTATTTTTTAACTTTTAATTTTTTGCATTTTTATCACATGGTAACTTTTGCAATAATCTGGGAAAAGTACCAAAAAAAGAAATGTGCTATTATTTATGCACCGTATAACATACTTGTAGATTCATGTATTATTAATTAATTAATTCATCATTGATATCATGCAAAACAATCTGAAACATTGGCTATTACTTTAGAGTGTCGATAGCCACATGATTGTATGAATTTATTAATACCATTATAATTATCATTATTTATTTTTTTTTTTTTATAACTTTTGCGTAATCTGTAAGTACATGCCCAACATTGTATGTAGAATACTTTTGTTTTTGAAATTGAAGTTATTTTAACGTATGAGGTACTTTTCGTCACAAGTTTTCAAGTACGTGTATGCAGCCGTTGGAAATTATATAGTAATTAAAACATCATTAAGGTAGTCTACCACCCACAGGCTCAACTACAATACATCATCTGTTAGTGCATTCAAAATACGCGTAACGCTTGAATGTAGAAAAGACTTATTGTTACGTTCTGCTGAGATATGGCAACAGTCACAGAAAGTTGAGCATCTATTGAGTATACCTTTTTATAAAATAGTACGAATTTTAAATTTTTCTTACAGTACACTTTTTAGAATTTTCTTAGTTGCTTAAGTAGCTCTTTTTGGCCGTTGTAACCTGTGTTAAAATTTTAAACTTGCAACTTTATTATCTCAAAAAGCAATGTGGTAAGAATATTTATTTTATAATTTATTCTGAAAAAAAAAAAATTTAATCTACAACATACATTTTTGTTCATGGAAACTAACGTTAAAAAGTGGTGGGTGGTGGACTACCTTAACTTATACTGTTCAGCGCCAATCGTCATCGAAACATTTTCTCTTGCTCATCGAGTCATAGATAAACGTAAGTACATCACTACTTTAGTGTTGCGTTCACGACACGTCAGCACAATTTTAAGTTATACACGAAGGTTGGATTTTCAAAAGTTGACGAGAGCCTCAGTTCGCTACAAAAATTGGAGTAAATACAATTATTACGTCTTTGACGCAAAATTGTAGAAGTGAAAGTGTTCAGCAGCAGTTCGGATCATATTTAGTGATAACAAGTAAAAATGAATTTCAGTATCAACTCCTCAGGCACAAATTACAATAGGCATAATGGCCAAATCAAGAAAAAGTTGTCAACGTCACAAGCAAGGGAGAAAAATATTGTATTAAAAGTATTGATCGACAATCTTCTGCGAAAGAATTCGTCGCTAAGTGGTTGCAAATATTTTCACGAATACATGGTCCAACTGAGCAAAGATATATCGAAGGTAATAGCTAAACGCAATCTTCAACCACATGATAAAATTGTGCAAGTGTCCTTGAAAGCGGCAAGAGTTTATTGTTGTTCGGAGGATGGTTTTTTAAGATTTTTGGTATCAAGTCAGGCTGCTTGACACTTGTTCTTATTCACCGTTTGTTTAAAGTATGTAAATTCGCACGAGATCCCCATTTTACGTGCTCTGATTGCGCGGAACAACGTGAAATGCCCCAGGTTGGTACTACCTTTCATTGAATGTTTTCAATGTTACATTAAAAATAGATCGTAAAATAATAATTTTTTTTCTAATAAGGTTTTTCATAGTGTTAGTGTGAGGTCCCTTAAAAAAATTTGTTACAGTGGTAAATTCTTTAAAAATGTTTTTGTTTGAGTAATTAAAAGTTTATTTTTAAAAATAAAATTTCAAGTTAATCCAACTTCTGCTTTTGTGTTTGAGGCATACAACTAATTTTTTTTTTTTTTTTCTTTGAAGGATCATTTAAAATTTTCGCAGTCAGGGGGCTTCGCCCCCCCCCCATACCCACCGGGGGCTCAGCCCTCTGGTCCCCCTGGACCTCAGACGACCTTTCTTGCGAATTTGCAACATAAGTACTTGCTATTTTTCGCACATGCTGTAATATGATAGAGTCAATCACAACTCGTGCGGGTAACCGTCTTTCCGCACTGTTTACGTAAATAACTAGTATTTAATAATATTATTACTACTTATTTAATTATATGACTATAATATGACATAAATTGAATGCAATATGTAGGGTTTTTCCATTTATTGTAGATTTTTTAATAGTTTTTAGTATTTTTAATCAACTATCGTCATTTTAATTTTGGCAAACGATAAAATTTTATATTTTGTTAATAATTTATTTGATTGAAAGAAACGCTGACGTATTAAAACCATAACATACACGAGGGAAAAAAATACTGATATCAATGTCAACTTGAAATTGAAAATGATTATGTATTTTCTCAAAACGGTCATTTAGAGTAAGATTATGGAAATAAAATCAAATGAATACCAAATTTGCATCAGTATGATAATCTCTTTTGCAAAATTTAAACAATTTTGGTTGATAGAACTGTAATCCCTACAATAAATTATTATTATTTCAGGATTTTGCTACGAAGAGGGGCTGACATAAGGCAACTCGATGGTCGAGGCATGGCTCCACTACATTACGTCACAACTGCAAAATGTGCACGTTTATTATTGGAGTATGGCGCCAATCCTGACGTCGAGGACTCGAGAGGCAGAAATTTGCTTTTCCAAATTTACATGGGGGAGTCGCAGTGCTCGGACAATTTGGAAGTCAACAAAATCGCGAATCTTCTGATTGACGCCGGGGCAGATGTGAAGGATGTCGCCGAGAAAATTTTAGAAACCAACGATTGGGTACCACATGAGACTAATGACGAAAATGTTAATGTAAAAATAGACGCGTTTCGCAATTTAATCATGAGGACACTGCCCCAAAGAGTAAAAAAGTGGTCATCTTTTCAAAATAAGGACATTTTTCGATGCTTCGAGACGCATCCACTGTACGCCAGAAGCGTCTCTGAAATATATATTATGAAGTCGGTATTATTTCAGAATGTTTCTATGCTCGATATTTTAACAAAAAGTGTAGACTCTCTAACAAGTATTTTTCGGCATGAGCAAGTTTTTACGAATGTAATGCTACATATGAATCAACTTTTGTTATATTTGGAAACTTATAAATCAATTTTGCACGTAAAATATGTGTGCATAATGACTAGGTCAATGTTGGAATATGTAGCAGCAAATGTTATGTGCAATAATTTTGATGATTTTTGTTACAATTACAATACGGCTTATGCCATTTTACGCAACCTTGACGTGAAAAGCCTAAAAAATGTCATTAGCACGGATTCTGACATTTTCCTCAAAATGCAGAGTGGTTTTATTACTGAGAAAATTTACGAGGATGTATTGCAAAGTTTCACCCAATTAGATAACGATATTTCTTTGCGATTGTTGAAAGAAAAACTGTTTTCGAAATTCTAAACGCTATAGCCACATTTCTGGAGTTACACTTAATATGTGTCACAATTTACCTTATAATTCAAATTTATTAGAACTAGTGTATTTTGTCGAAGTAAACATATTTTTATTATAAAATTAAGGTTCATTTTTTAATGTATTATTGTGACTTTCTTGTGACTTCCAAGAAAAATTTAGAATTAAAAGGTTTAAATAACCCAGGAGCCATTAGTTGGTTATATTATTGAATCCAATTATCGTGGCCGAATTTGCTCTATATTTTTTTATGTTTTTTAACAAAACCGTATACAACTTATATCAAGATATGTTGTAAGATATTTTTGTATGAAAAAATTAAAATTAAAATTAATTTAAAAAAATTAAAAAGTATTTAAAAATTTTTCTGGTAGGCTCGTTGTATGGTTATATTATTTTGAATGAAGCTTTTTTTATAATTCAACTATTTTTGTATACCAAGTATCATGTAAGCAGCTATATTTCCATTTTTTAGGGACATGCATATGCAAGCATCGAGTAAATATTTGAAACTTGTTTATTTTACAAAGTAGTTACACTCAATTGTATATCTTATATACGATGTATTTTCTGGTATATAGCTTAAGCATTTAGCTGCTACGTTGCTATAGAATATTCACTGCGTGTGGTAATCTGACAGCGCTACGTGCATGGCAAGAAGACACAGTACTTACTGTGTAACCAAAATAGATGCAATTTTTAAGCAAAAAATTATTGCAGAATGTGTAATAGAGAAAAAAAAAGAAAACCAAGTGTTATATGTTATGTGTCCTGGTTGAATTGTCAATTTTGCTTTTTATTCTCAATCAGTTGTGAGTTTTTGTACGTAGACACATGTTATGTTGATTAAACTTTCTAGTTTTTTTTCCAACCTCATCAAGTGCGTCCTCATTGCCGTAACGTTATAACTGAGACTCTGTGTAGTAAAAATTTTGTATCTTTAACAAAATTCAATTAATTAGTTTTTGCTGTAAAAAGTTTTTTTTCTGCTTCTGTTACTTATTTTAGTCACAAAAAGACTGTGGTAGTTGTAGAGTAAAAAATACTCATAGGTCGAAAAAATACGATTTTTTACGATTTTCAATCATTTACCATTCAATTATGACTGCATTATTTACAACTTACTAAAGCTCAAAATTTATCTTGAAGCAAATGCTTTGAAAAAATTAAATATTTACAATTATTTGTTGTTGTGCAGCTAATCGATCAATCTATGCTCATTGGATTGAGGGGCAGGGGAGAGAAAAAGTATGACAGATACCATGTGTAGATAAACGGTTTAGAGAATATTGCATATAATTTAAATAAAATCAATTTTATGTCGTTGCAAAATTCATTTTTTAATTCATAAAAGACATGACTTGAAATAATGATGTGGTGTTACTATGATAAAGGTGTGTAATTTGCTTAAATAAGTAACATGTACGTGCCGTAGTTGAAATACGTATTTCATAAAATATTTAAATCGAATTAAAAAAAACCTATTATAAAGAATATTAGGTAAGCGTCCCAATGAAATTTGTTGAGTCGAAAAAAAAGAACAGAATCTCGAAGAACTAAAGTAAATTCATTGAATTTCACAAGATTTTGTCAGTTTGTAAGTCAGTTCGCAAATTTACGCAAAATTTCGAGGTAGTCCAAAAGAAAGGATTACTGCTGCTCGCGAATTTCTGAAGTATCAAATGACGTTACAAAAAAGAAATAAAAATCAGTTCCATGTACCATACTTTCATGGTCTCAATTTTTCACGCACGAATAATTTTTTGCGGAATCACTCGTGTAAACATCCTCATCTTATCTCATCTTGGGCTAAAATGGCGCGGTAACACCAAGTAACAATAGCACAGAAGCAGAGGGGATTACCGTACAGGAAATACTTCCTTTAAACATAAGTAGTCAGTTTGTTGCGTCGGTTAGACGTACCCGGAGCTGCGTGTACTCGATCCGTTTGCGAAGGAAAAAACTACTTTCTCCGGACAAGTACTCGTGTATGTATTTTAACCACTTATTTAAGGTTTGAAAATCTTTGAGATACTTACTGCAATTATTGATAGGTCCCAATTCCATCAATAACTCAATATCGCAAAATAATTCACGAATTAACATTAACTTTGATTCGGGACTTTCGAATTTCCTTGATCGCCACGAGAAAGCAAATGTACACAAAAATTATCAGAATTTTGTACTGTAAGAGCTGGGAAAAAAAAAAAAAAAAAACTGGGACGCATGTGATGCCAGATGTCCGGTATTCGCAGCGAAATTAGTAAGTAACACTGCAGTGCAGCACGTGGTCTTAGGCGTGTGAACGCCGTAGCTCGAAATTCGGGATAAAACTCTCAAAGCTGTAGGTGACGCGAGGAGAAGACAATGCTATAGCAAATGTTGTATTAAATAGTCCCTTGGTTGATTGGTTCGTATTTTTACTGTTTATTTGGAGGCACGTGGAGGTGAGTGGCTGTCGAGTGAACCACGGAATATTTAATCATGTGAAAAAAGTAAAATTTACTCTGCATATCTTGACAGCTCGATCTCACTTTCGATCTTCGAGCTTATCTGTGGTTCACTTGATGGTCACTCACCAAACATTTTATTTATTAATAATTTTTATTATTTTGTTAACAATTTCCTGTAAGTAATGACTTTGAGAGATTTCGTAAAGCAATTGATTGATGTGTTTACGGACGGGGAAAATCCATTTTTCTTCCGATTCAATTTTTTTTATAATAACCACCGATGAACAATAAATATTGTTTGACAACTTTTTTCATGAGTCATAACAGTTTCGATCGGGTTCTTGGGATTTATAAAAAAAAAAAGCTTAATCGACTCTAAAAATTGATGTGTTACATGAAAGTTACTTATTTCCGTCATACTAGATCCAGGCTTTGGACTGTGAGTACAAGTAATCTAAAATACCGAAGGGTATAAAAAAGAAAAAATTTCTGTATCTGATGTTTGGCTTTAAAAATAACTTTCAATAGTTACAAGAGTTGAGGAGGTAAACGTTTTTTAGAAACTTACTTAATATTTCATATCGCATGGCTTTCACGATTTATCACTGCTCGTTATGAAAAAAAAAATTTCTTATCTCAAGTATTTTTTGATTTCTCTTCGGTAATGAGGATTTTATCATCAACTTCTGGTTGAACCGTCTCTAATGCTTTGACAATCTGAAATAAGCTTGAGTTAGGCGTGTAGAAAATGCGAGTGAAATAACTCACAATAATTTTTTGATTAAGAAAGTGTCAAGTTTAAGATGGCTTTTGCACTTGAATTAAAAAACATAAATATGATGTATCGTAAATGAGAAGGAATATAATCTTTTCAACGTGATTATTAAAAAAAAAATATTTTTTATACAACAAAAACATGCGTAATTGTTTATCAAGATATAAATATAATTTTATATTTAATTAACCACGAAGACGAAAGCTCTTTTGGATTATTATTTAACTCTACAGTGTTCAAATTGCTTTGTTCTCTTTACCCGAGGTTTTTTTTAATAGTATTGAATTCCATTCAGGTATCCATTTAGAATTTTGATACTAACTTTTAATCACTCTATTTGTATAAAAAAATCAAACCCTTGAATTTTTTAAACACTAAATTCTTGTGTACATTATAAAATAAAGCACTTTTCGTTAAAAAAAAAAAAAAAAAAAATTTATACATATATTGTTTACAATCACGTGATAAGTCACATTTTCGTTGTTGTGAAGTAGAAAAAGCCGTGTAAGCTTGATTAAAATTATGATTTAAGTGAATCAAAGGTTGTGTCATTACGTATGTGCATGTGTTAGCTGGGTGCTGGCACGACTAATAACTAAAAATTACCAGTTAAGAAATAATTTAAAAGTTACGTCCTAAAGGTTGGAATAGTTATTAAAACAACTGACAATACTCGATTTTATCTCGAAAAAATTTAATATAAAACGATTACAATATTATAAAGCACATAGTAGTTTAATCGTGTTAAATTACAGCACCCAATATTACGGACACCTACTTGATCGTCGATTTCTTTTGAAAAAAAATTACCTTTTTATTGTATTAACACCCATACAGTTAGAAACATAACCTCAAAAATTTCATGCCTAGGTATTGAAACATATTCGAGGTGGGCACCGTGGCTAAGGTTTTAGTTTCAGTTATTGCCACATGATGCTTTTTTATATTATAGAATGGCGCCTCAATTCTCGCGCTTTTGATTTAAACACGTGAAATGGTTAAGGTTGTAGTTTCAACTTTAGCCACTTCATTTACTTTTATACGGGCTCTTCAGCGCTAGTAGTCGTGGCTCACTTCGAATAGATTCTGTTCAAAATGTAGATAGGTCGATGGAAAATCCTATTAACTTATTTTAGTAAAACTGCTTTTTTTTACTCACATGATGATTCTATAACTGAAAAAATAAAAATTTTATCAACTCAGATTTTAATGTCTACGGTGATTTTATTTTTTCATTGCGTGTGTCAGTGTTATGATTTAATTACTCACATATTTACAGACACAATGAAAATATAGGTAAACGCTAAAATTGAGAGATGTTGAATCATTGTTCAATTTTTGAAAAATATATACTACTTTATGGTCTAACACTTTCGTATTTAACTTAGATTTTGAAAAATTAGATCCTGATTTGGCCATATATCGCCCTCCATTTTCACAATTTTTAATTAATAGTTACCTGCTCTCCCCCTTATTTGTATCTCTATGCTCTATCTGCTTTCTACTGTATACATGTATATTACAAATGTCCATGTAACACACAATACAAAAATTTCGATTTGATCTAGATATATAACATTGTCTTCTAACGTGTACGTAACAAAAGTTATTGTCAAATTAGTTATTTTTTCCCATTATGAATACATAAGAATAATATTGGTGATTTTTTTCTTCTTATAAAATATGTTCAAATACAATTTGTCAGGTTTAATAATAAATCCCAAGTCATATCCCCAATTCTAGCGTTACCAGATGATGGTTATACTTTAAATATTTAATAATGTGCTTGCATGTTATTTTTTTTTTTACTCCAAAAAAGCATTTTCCTACGAATTTGCACTTTCTTCTCCGACAAAAAATATGTTGGTTGTGATTGAAAAAGCTATTAACAAATGATTCACCTACTCTGAGTAATAATCCTCCAAAACGATGATGTGTTTTTGTGTCTCCGAGAGTTGATTACTTCGATTTTGCTCGTATGTGCTCATTCGGCTATGACGCAGTTTTAATATGAAAGTTAACGTTTACTTATTTCAAACATTGAAACATATATTTATGCATTTCTTTATTTCACTGTAAAACTGTTTTGCTACGCAAAAAAAATGAAAATAATAATAATAACCAAAAAAGTTAAGCTTCAAGTATACATATTTTTAGTGTGTCAAAAAAAAAAAAAAAAAAAACGCTCAAAGCATGTTACAATATATACTTTGCACTTACAGAGTTTAATACTTCAGATTAAAAAATTAAAAATAATTCAAGTGTTTTATTACAAAACGTATTTCAAATACATAATACTGCAAGCACCTTCAATCGTTTAAAAACTGTGAGAGAAACATCAATCACTTACTTCTTTAAACTATAAATCCAAGTTTTTTTTTAACTTAATCCTTACATTTTATCGCTCACAGATTTGAAACTCTTTCATAGGTTTACTTTCAAAAGACTTAAGCATTTTTTTTTTTTTTTTTTTAACAAACGATCATAAAAATGAAAAAATGCACTTGAGCGATTTGAGCGTTAAACGATCAAGTGCTTAAAACTGTGCGTACATCAACAGATTTTGAAAATAAATGAACAAAAGTGCTTACAGAGTATGGGATGTTCCCACTCCACTGCAAATCCGTATAGCACTGGTAGCGCTGCGAGTGTTCGGACGTGACGCTCATGTACATTTGACTCGAACAGTACGAAAGTTGCTAGCAATTGAGAGTGCAAGTGCAGGACATTTTTTTAGCCCAAACTGTAAGCAATTTTTTTTTTTCCTCGCAGGTATGAACATCCTGAGTTATTTCAATTTAATGATGTACGGGCAAAGACCGTCAGAGGAGATTAAGAAACATGCGCTGGAGACGAAGGTTAGTGCTGAATTTATACCCGTTGTGAGTATGGTGACATAAAAAATACGTAAACAATGAAAAAATCAGGATAAAAACTATTAAGAACAATAAGTATTTGATACATGATAAAATAAAACAATTTATGGTACTCGTGCAGGTTTAATAATGTCGTTTTGATTTTTTCATCGGGATATTGTACTTATTGAGACTTTGTCATGTGCGTTGTACACATTTTTAGCGCATTTTTTAATTTTTCTGCTATTCTCTCGAAATGAAATGCCAACCTAATAATAAACATTTTCTACGACCTGGCGAGAAAAGAAAAAAAGAAAAAAATTTCAGCGCTGCAGTTAAACGAAAAAAACTACGCGTAATATTTTAAAACGCATACGATCTAAAAATATGAGCACCGAGAGGAAAAAAACCAATTGCCGTGAAGAAGCCATTGAAAAAGAAACAATAAGTATCGTGTTTGCCATGTGCTGGTCGCACCTCATTTTTTGGTTACTCTCAAGTAATTTTTCACGCTCTTTTGACTGGTTTTTGAAGCCGTTATCTTTCTCGAGTTTTTGTTTAAAATTATTGCTTTGAACTTTACAAAACATTACACAACTTCTGAACATTACAAAAACATACACTACTTTCAATTAAATTTAACTGACATGGCTGGATGTTTTCATGAACCAAACCAATTAGCGTGAATTTGTATTCATCAGTTTTTATATACGTGCAAACCAATGTTTTTACATAATCCATGCCTGATTAACCAAGCAAAATGAGAAAAAACATTGTTTTTTTTTTTTTTTTTTAATTAAATGTAAAATTTGTTTCGAATTTTCAAATCAGAGGATAGAGTAATAGTGTATGTATTTTTTCACTACCAAATGGTATAGGCACTTATTGTGGATCTGCGGAGCGACACCATCAGTAAGCCTCCATTGGCAATGAGGCAGGCTATGTTCGACGCCGAAGTTGGCGATGACGTTTTCGAGGAGGATCCGACTGTCAAACGTAAGTAATTCACAAACGAAGGTCAGCATATATGTATGAAGTTTCACGAGAACTCAGATAAGCCAATATTTGTAAAAATTTTTTTTAATTCTGAAAAATTTTTGATAAAAAATAGCTGACCCTGTCGTCAAGTATGTTTATACGAGTCTTGTCTAGTCTTGAATCTATAGGGTTGAAATTTTCATTTTCATACCTATTGCCATCAACTTATTGTTTTAGGCGGTTGTTCATGTGATATTGAATAAAAAACATTTTCTTATTCCCTCATGAAATGATGTTTGAGTTACAGATTTTTTAAATTATATGGTCAGTAATACTTAAATCTTGAATCAAGTTGCAGTTAGATACCATTGAAAAACACTTATATTAGCAACAAACTTTTCATCTTATTATTAACAATTATTTAAAAAATACTGTCAATTAGATTTTAGTTGAGTGTTTCCTATATCCACGAGTCCATTAAGAAAGTATGACCACATGTCATACTTTTTGCGGACAGTCAGCTCACGCAAGTCTTTAAAAATTATATTCCAGCAATAAATTTATTCAATAATTACTCAGAAAGTATTGTGAGTCAACTGTATTACAATATACATATTTGAGGAATTTTGAGATTAACCAATGAAAACTACTTCTGTATAATTATGATCTTATGCATAGAAATAGCTCACAGTTTTTTTTCAGATGACACATACTTTTTATCTGTATTTTTAATACTTTGTAAACTTACACATTTAAATAACAATTTTTTCAAATGACTGATCGGTTTTCTATAGTTTTTATTGTTTTAAAGTCTTTGTAAAGTCGTTTTATTGTCTAGAATGACATATCATCGTTAATAGAATTTTTGGATATTATTTGGATATTATTATTATGCCTCACTGTAATATTAGAAATCAGAAAGTATAAATAAATTTTTTTTCAAGACGAAACAGTCGTGACAATTGAAAATACTGAAGACCAATATTAATAATTACTTTACATTGGTATTGTATTAAAGTATAGAAACGAGCACGGAAAAGTATATGACTAGTGTCTCAAAAAGCAAGACAACATCAAAAACACATTTTGATATTTTGTAAAACTCTAGCTCAGGAAACTGGTCTTTTGGTTCTTATATAATAATATATTTTTGTTAAACAGGTCTCGAGGAGAAGGCTGCCAAGTTGCTGGGTAAAGAGGCGGCGCTGTTCGTTTCAACCGGAACGATGGGAAATTTAATTTCCGGTACTTCATTTTTTTTAACCTTTTTTAAATAAGTGCATAAATTCTGAGTCAACGGTGCAAATTACGAACTGATTTGACGATGAGATACAACAGCAGATTATTTATCACTTATCTCATATACTGCATCATTTAGAGTAGTACTTTTATCGGTTTCAAAAGTCTTACTGGTCCAACCAATATTTTTTTTAACGTATAAAATAGATTGAGGTATTGCGTTGAGAAAAAACAAAATTTTAACACTCGTTGAAAAATAAATTAACGAGAAAATACTTACTTGTCATCAAAATTAAATGAAATTTTGAGAAAATGTTTATAAATTTACGATGAATTCTTTGTTACGATTGCCGATAAGGTCATTGATCAAAATCGTAGAAAAAATTTAAAAAAAATTTTAGTTTTAACAGGGACTCTGGGGAAAAAAGTACCATTTAATGACGTTACTAACGAAAAAAAAACTTTTATAGAACATAAAGCAATATAAGTTGAATATTACAAAACATACGGTTTTTAAAAGATTGGTACCTCAAATAATACGGATTATTCGACTTCATCAAAACATATTACGGAAAATGCAAGCATAAATTGTCGTTGCCTGCAAGTGTTTTGAGATTTATGACATTCTAGGACCTTTAAATGTAATTTAAAAAAATCATTTCGATGTATTTGGCCCATCAGATTCAAATAGAGTAAGAAACTGTTTTTTATGTAATTTGAAATATACAATATTTCTAACTGATACAATATTTCTTATAGATATATAGAAATTGAAATACGATTTGTTAGTATATATCAGTGCCCTCCGGTGAATTTGGAAATTCAAAGTGATCAGTGATCCGTTAGGGGCGAAATGTAAGAAAATAAATAAATACAAGTAAAGTGTATTTAAATTTTCCTGCGTTGATTTATTGATGCGCAACGTTTCGCTGACAATATGCGTCAGCCTCATCAGGCTACAAAATTAATAATTACTTAAATTTAAATACACTTTACTTGTATTTATTTATTTTCTTACATTTCGCCCCCAACGGATCACTGATCACTTTGAATTTCCAGAAATTGAAATATGTACCAAAAATCTTATTTTATTTCATAGGAAATGAAAATGTGGTATCATTCTAATTCTTTAAAAAATATAACATTGTTTCAGTAATGATCCACTGCGACACCCGAGGCTGCGAGATTTACTGCGGATCTGAGTCTCACATAGTGAACCACGAGCAAGGCGGTGCCGCTCAGATCGCCGGTGTGACCGTCTGCAGCCTACCTAACCGACCGGACGGTACATTCAGCCTAGTTGACCTCGAGTCGAAGCTGCGGAGCAATTGGTTGCACGAACCGATATCCTGTCTGGTGGCAGTGGAAAACACGATAAATGGTCGCTTGGTGCCCCAAGAGTGGATAAACCAGCTTGAGCAGCTTGTCCACAGGCACAATCTCAAACTGCACCTAGATGGCGCGCGGCTATGGAACGCGAGCGTTGCCTCCGGCCGGCCGGCTTGCGAGCTTGCCCGGCCCTTCGACTCGGTGACCTTTTGTCTGAGCAAAGGATTGGCCGCGCCCGCCGGATCGGTACTTTGTGGATCAGCTGATTTTATCAGGCGAGCCAGGAGGGCACGCAAGGTCCTCGGTGGCGGGATGAGGCAGGTAGGCGTGCTCGCCGCTGCAGGTATATTTGCTCTTGACGAGATGGTGCCTCTGCTGAAGGACGACCACAGGAGGGCGAGCGAGATCGCCAAGGCAATCAACGCAACGGGATCGAGGATTTTTTCGGTTGATCTTGGGGTGACTCACTCGAATATGATCATGATAAAGGTTTCTGCAGATGGAGTCAATGGGAAGAGCAAGGTGTCGGCGAGGGACTTTGTGGCACGGCTTCAGTGTGTGAAGAACGAGGCTGATGATGACGACAGGATCGTTGTGAGGGGGCTGGCGCTCAGCAGCTGCCTAGCGAGGCTAGTTTTTTATTACGAGATTACGGATGAACTAACCAAAGCTACTGTTAGGAAAATTAATTACGTGATTAGGGAGTTTGAACGTAATAACTAACAAAACGCCCGGAGGAAAAAAAGCTCACCAATCCAAGTTGATCAATAAAAGGTCTAAAAATTCAAGACAAAAAGTCCCTGCTTATGCATATAAATAAGTTATGAACTTTAAACTTTAGAAAAAGCACTGCAGAACGTAAGTTTTTATTTTTTTCACGCACATATGAATGCTGAAATTTTTATGTAGAATTAAGAGAGCACTTAATGTAATAACATTACTATTATTATATATGTAATAACATTACTATAATAATGCAAACATTGCTATTTGTCAAAACATTATACTCGCAGCTCAGTAACTACGATATGTACTTTGATAATTGTATCAATGTTTTTTACTGTGTTAGGAACTTACCCCTTTTGTAAATGATTGATTATCCTCCTTTCGGATGAAAAGTGAGGTATGGATGGTAATTTTCGAACATGGTGTTGCAACTATGGACCGTATATGATTCACACAGACAATTGTAGAGTTCTACAATACACGTCTCGTGTGCTGTCTTTTAAACATTTTTTTAAACATTTTTGGTACAATATCCGATGATTTTATGAAATTGGTTTTGTATACTAATATTTTCAAAAATTCAAATACTCTAATTCCATCGAGTTTATTATTTTTTTTTTTTTTTGAGAAAATAGATATAAACTTTTTTTTATGAACGATGATTTCATTTTTTTGTAGTAAGGGGCTTTGCCTTTTCTACCCTCCACCGGGGGCTCTATCTCCTGGTCCCTGCACAATATTTAATGCGAAACTTTTTTTAGGTAAAATTAATTTTTGCTTATACGTAAAAAGATTTTTTTTTCTATTTTTCTCTGATTAAGTCTTCAATACATCCAAGCAATGATTCTTTTCACACCTGGTGACGCATGTCACCTATTACTGGTTTTATTCATATTTACTGACTTGATTTACTTTACACATAACGTATCAAACTAAGATTTATGTAAGATGATTAAAAATTTGCGAAAAAGAATAAGTATAATTTTATAAAAAAGATGCCAAACAAATACCCATTCCCATTTTTCTCTGTAAGTAAACAATCAATTAACATAGCCTTGAATTTGATTTTTTTCTCTGATACTTGATTAACTTATGTTGACCTGTTTTTTTTACAAAGGGATAAGTTATTGTTTAATGAATAATGTTAGTTAATTACACAAGGCAATACAACGCTATTTATAGCTGGAGAATTTGAGTGATATCTGAACTATCCTTATGATATGTTGGATGGTTGTTATGATTGCAAATACTAATTATTTAGATTATTTATGCCTAAGGAAAGCTTTTTATACATAATACATACATTTTCATAAATACTTGTGTGATTTTAATGAGATAATTAAACTCTTCTATTAAATTAACTATGAACCAGACACAATACGACTTTTGCAACCTGACAGAGAAAAATAAAATACGCGACTCAAGTGCAGGCTTCCACCCGAACGGAAATTGTAAGTAGGCGATCAGTAGGTAGTGTGGGGACCCTCTCACACACATGTACGTACACTTCGGCTCTCCGTCCTTCTCCAACCATCCGCTAGGCGTCTAACCATGTCACTCGACCTTCTCGCAAGTGCCCGGATTTCATGTTGGTTAATATATAAGGGCGTTTAAGATTGAGCTAGGGTATCCCCACCGATATAGGTGTCTAAGGCAGGGAGCACGTCATCAGCCTTACTGATGAGTCCTGGCGTGCTCCCGGGACGAAACATCAAATAATATTTTCTCTCTTATCATGGCATCACTTGATAGCCATATTGGTGACCCCGTAAAACTTGAACATGCGCAACCTTCTTCTAATTATTCTAATAGCATCTCCGTAATCTCTACGCCTCGGGACAGCAACTAGCTTCCCTCTCTTTCTCCGACTTGACCTCTGTCTCGGTCGCGGCTAGAGCTTCTGCTCGCCTCTCTCTAGGACTCTACAAGAGCGTGGAGGATTCGGAGATCTACTTTATCAACTATCGACTTCTTTCTCCCCTATCTTGCCTTCTGCTAATACACCACGTCATGCACGTCATATGCGTCACTGCGCACTTCTTACACTATCGTCTACACTCCTTCATCCGGCGTTGTAACTGGAGGGGGAGTATGTGGGGACCCTCTCACACACATGTACGTACACTTCGGCTCTCCGTCCTTCTCCAACCATCCGCTAGGCGTCTAACCATGTCACTCGACCTTCTCGCAAGTGCCCGGATTTCATGTTGGTTAATATATAAGGGCGTTTAAGATTGAGCTAGGGTATCCCCACCGATATAGGTGTCTAAGGCAGGGAGCACGTCATCAGCCTTACTGATGAGTCCTGGCGTGCTCCCGGGACGAAACATCAAATAATATTTTCTCTCTTATCATGGCATCACTTGATAGCCATAGTAGGGCCTACTTAGGATGCCTCTCTTGCCAACTGAGGTCCTACGTTGGCAGCGTCAGGTGGCGTTTGGTAGGCCCTAAGTAGGCTGCCTCCATTGACGAAACATAACCACCTTTCAATCGATAAATATAGGCATGGATATATGAAAATACACATTGTATCATAATTGAACAAAAGTCATGCTTCATTTCAAACAAATCATATTTAATATCCTCATGAAAATTTTTCATCCCGGCATTGTTGATCACAAAAATATAACCCTAAGATAAATAGAAATTTTATATAAATGAAGATATAAATGTCACCTTAAAAATATCTCATTCACAATTGATATCAAGTTTACAATATGAACATGTGATTCATGAGTTAATTCTGAGGAACTATTGAATAATCACCAAGAAATTAATATAAATTAAATGCTCTCACTGCAGTTTACTTTTCTTTCATACAAAAACATATTGATTCAATTAAATGACAGATTAACTTGATTTGACGGCGGACATCTAAATGACAGTGTACAAGCTGTTAAATGTTAAATTTCATAATCTTAGTACGGTTTTTAAATAGTTTTTATTGAAATTTTTTGAAGCAACAATTATTATTTCTAATTCAGTACTTTGAGAAACTTTGTTTAGTTGACAAAAAATTTGATGTCGATTGATTTTGTCAGTCTCATATGTATAAGAATACTCATTAATCATTTGTATAGGACTCAATGAAAGACACTTGTAACTTGTATACCTGTGTATAATTTTACGCTACAGTTTACACTGCAACTGTAGCTGATACAACTGTATATACTATTCGAGAAGTAAGATAAGGGTAGGTTATATAGGCTGCCTATAGAGAGGCAACCGACTTTCATTTCTGTTCGGGCACGTTCTTGAGCGCACTTTGCGCTTTTTAAGTAATACTCGACGGATGAAAAGTGGACCCATGTGCATGAAGCGTCACTTTGTGCTCTAGTAGCGTAATAAAATAAGTCATAGGATTATCACATGTGAGTTTAACAATCTCGAAATAAACGACAATGTACCTACTTTATTCATACATAATGAGAGTTTGACAAAATAGTAGTTTTCGTCGGATACGCGACATCGTCTCCAGGGCTATTTTGCGTCCCGAAAAACCAACGAAGCAGGGCCCGAGAAACGTAGGGTAGCCGCAGTGCGATTGCGCTTATGTGGCGAATCCTATTTTTCCTACCGAGGACACACCAGCCTCTCAAAAACACCGGAGGAAGAAGAATTAAAATGATTGTAATTTTTAATTTTTTATATCAGTTTCTCGAGATGAAGTTTTAAAAAATACAAAATAAATGTAACAAGGTTTAAATCGTTCTTACCCTCCACATTATCCAACATACGTATCGGCTTTGATTGATGCTTCGGGACTAATAATTGTCAACTAAATTGCAGCAGCGTTTTGTCAACTGGTATTATATTTATTGTAATTTGACAATGACAATTATAGATACAAAAGATCCAGATAATTTTAAATATACAAATACAGATTACTTTTTTCTAACTGTAATTAAATAATGTATTGCAGTGGGTACACTTCTCGTACGCCAGTTAGACTAACATCGGTATTAAGATGAACTGTGTTTGTCATTTATAACTCAACATAAGCAAGAACTTGTGCAAATATAAATAGTACAGTGATACGAGTTTATTCACCAAAACATAATTGTAACTAAAAGTGTACAAATTTTTTAAAAATTTCGGTAGGTACGTGACTTGAATTGTACAGGTCCTTTTGTCTATAGATAATGTAACTGTTAAAAATGAGGTATTAGTGCATTTTCCTATCTGAAAAAAATGGTGGGTTGCGTGATGAAGCCTGTTTATTCGTTATGTGATTGGCTGAGACTGATCAAGCGCGGGTAAATTTGAAAATAAGATTTTGAAAAATCAGTGAAAAGTAATTTGTACTTATATAGAAAATAAATGTGTGATTAGATTTTGGAGGTTAGCACGCGGAGCGCGCAGGAGGCTCAGCCTCTTTGGTTCCGAAAAAAATCAAGATACAGTATTCTGGATCCTATCTTTAAAAAATGATGGGTCACGTGATGAAGCCTGTTTATGAGTTATGTAGTTGGCTGAGACTGATCGAGCGCGGGTAAATTTGAAAATAAGATTTTGAAAAATCAGTGAAAAGTCATTTGTACTTATATATAAAATAAATGTGTGATTAGATTTTGGGGGTTGGCGTTCACGGGGCGCAGCCCCCTAGTTTCAGAAAAAAATCAAGAAACAGTATTTTCTGATCATATCTTAAAAAAATGATGGGTCCCGTGATAAAGCATGTTTATTTATTGTGTGATTGGCTGAGACTGATCAAGCGCGGGTAAATTTAAAAGTAAGATTTTAAAAAATTAGTGAAAAGTAATTTGTACTTATATAGAAAATAAATGTGTGATTAAATTTTGGGGAATGGCGCGCGGAGCATGCAGGGGGCGCAGCCCCCTAGTAAAGTTAAAAATTCTATTGTAATTCAGTGTTTTTATTTTAAATTGTTATATTATCTCACTTGAACATATAATTGTCAGAGGCCCACTGTGCGAAAACTAATACTCCACTTATACAGTTTTCTCTAATGTTTGCACTTTCTCTGTTAGCGCTTTCTTTGTGTTTTTCTCCAAAACAGTTGTCACACAAAATTTTATTAACAATTATAGCTATAAGTAACGCGAGTTTCCAAATTATTTAAAAAACAGTTTTCATTTTCATGATAAATTGAATTATATTTGTCAGAGAATATCACGTACTTATCAACTTTTCTGCATTTATTATGTAATCTTATACTACAACTATTTTTATTAGTTACATATAAAATAAAATGGAAAAAATCCTTAAACTATAGTATGACAATACTTATAACTTGATGAACAGTAACCTGCTTAACTTTTTCTTATAACATTTAAAACATTTTTATCAAATTCAAAGCATGTTTCAAAATTTTTGTCTATTGAGTACCTTGTGATGCAGACATAGGTAGGCCTAAGAGCTGACTAAAATTTTGTTCAAAAATGCAGACTTTAAGATTATCGATTTTCTACTCACGAACAATAATGTTATCCAAGGTATTTTTTCTATCTTTGTAGATATATTTATCTACTATCTTATACATTTTTTATTTTTGTAATTTATATTATTACCTTTATTTTTTCTATACTTGTTACACGTTTTCATCTGTTTAAAAGAAAAAATAAAAACATCTTCTCATCCAAAAAATCGTCATTACCTTTCGATTTTAAGCTTTTTGAGTCGAAACATTTTTGGTGCATCGGCCCGGAAATCGTAAAAAAAAAAGTTTTTTCCATTTTTTTTTTTGTGCGTTTTGTATACAATGAGGAGAAGATTACATCCACTGTTAGACGGACCTCCAGAAAGACGTTGACGTATTGGAGAAAACGATTTTCCGGACGTAGACTCGGAGGACGATTTCTTCGTCAACCCAAACAGATTCGGAGCAAGACCATTCCCGAGATTCGCACACCTTCAAGATGAAGAAGATAAGCGAGAAATACAGTCGTCGGAAGAATCAGAAGTCGAAGGAGAAGATAACCATCAAGTGCTGGAGCTTGCGCCTGCAGCTGCTGCACCCCCTGCAGTAGCTCGAAATCGAGCGTCGTCTCATCACCGCGCTGCTACTCCACCACACCTGGAGGTTGCGCCTGCAGTTCCTATATCTCCCGTGGTAGCTTGCAATCGAGCGCCACGCGGTCGACCAGCAGCGGAAGCCGTCGAGCTTGCGGCACCGTCACCACCTGCAGCAGCGGTAGCTCGCAATCGAGCGCCGCGCCGTCAACCAGCAGCGGAAGCCGTCGAGCTTGCGGCACCGTCACCACCTGCAGCAGCGGTAGCTCGCAATCGAGCGCCGCGCCGTCGACCAGCAGCGGAAGCCGTCGAGCTTGCGGCACCGTCACCACCTGCAGCAGCGGTAGCTCGCAATCGAGCGCCGCGCCGTCGACCAGCAGCGGAAGCCGTCGAGCTTGCGGCACCGTCACCACCTGCAGCAGCGGTAGCTCGCAATCGAGCGCCGCGCCGTCGACCAGCAGCGGAAGCCGTCGAGCTTGCGGCACCGTCACCCCCTGCAGTAGCGGTAGCTCGCAATCGAGCGCCGCGCCGTCGACCAGCAGCGGAAGCCGTCGAGCTTGCGGCATCGTCACCCCCTGCAGCAGTAGCAAATCATGTCCGAAGACCACGTCAGAGAGTAGTTCCTGCTGCAACACCGGCTCAACAAAGAGTAGTGCATCAAAATCCGAACCTCGCTGCGGCAATTGAAATGACATTACATCAAACTGAAATTGAAGGTTATACTTTAAACGAGTTTTTTGATGAAAATGTCTCAGACAGCGAAATGTCACAAATTTCTAATAGAAACAACGATTTTGATAAGCGTTTCAATAATTGCGATCAACCCATAAGGAATCCGTTTCATAGTACCGCGTACGCGTTTCAGTCAAGCAGGGACGCAGAGAATCGATTAGCTAACGCGATAGAGAATACTTTAATGACAATTAGAGACTCAAGTTTTCTTGCAAATAATTCTACGTTAGTAAACAGAATGACGGCTAAGCCGTTACCTATTTTTTTAGGAGATCCACTTGACTGGGTTGAATTTATACAAGCATATAATTTGTCAACGATTCAAAATGATTTCACCGACCAAGAAAATATACTCCGGCTTTCTGAAGCTTTGAAGGGCGAGGCTCGTTACGCAGTTAAGACGCTTTTCGTTGTTGGGGGAAGTTCTGATGAAATACTTGAGACTTTGGAAATGAGATTTGGAAATACGCGATTGATTTTAGAAAAGATAATTAACGACTTGAAAGAATTGCCAAAAATTGATACAAGGAAACAAAATTTAATGGAAATTGCGACTCAGTTGAAAAATTCAGTTTCAGCGATCAAGTCACTAGGAAAAACTAGTTTTTTGCATGGTTCCAATTTATCTAATGAAATCATCAAAAAATTGCCTGACTCAATAATGAGCGCTTGTATTCGTTATGCAGCCCTTAAAGATCAAGAGAAGCCGAAGTTGGAAAAATTATCAAATTTTTTATACGATCAAGCTGAAATTGTTATAGCAAGAGGAGTATTTACGTTGGGTTCAAACGATACGAATGTAAAAACTTCTGAGCGCACGAATCGTAATTATCGTCAAGAAAAAAGCGTATTTTTAACCGAAACTGTTGATAATTCTAGCTTAGAAATGCGAACAAAAGAAGAGAAAAACAAACCATTGTGTTTCAAATGCAAAAAAATTAATTATTACCTAAGCGAATGCAGAGAGTATTTTAAAGACTCGTTGGCTAAGCGTTGGAAAATCGCTAAGACGAATAATTTGTGTTTCAATTGTTTAAACAAAGGTCATTTGAGACAAGATTGTAAAAAAAATAATTGTAAAAGATGCGGTAGGAATCATCATGAGTTATTACATCGAGATCATTTAGGCACAAATAATATCGTCTTGCAAACTTTAAAAAAACTGGCGTAGAGTCTTCATTGAGAAACAACAAGCCTCTGTGACTCGAGTCAGATAATTACATTTATAATTTGCTGTCAAACAATTCGAAATCTCAAGTATTTTTAAAAACTCTTCCTATACAAATAGAAGGCGAAAGAATTTAAACAAAAATTGATGTTTTTCTCGATGAAGGCTCTACAGCCTCAAATATATACGCAGATGTAGTAAAAAAAATTGGTGCAAAAATTTCATAATAAAATTTAATTTTGAAAAGCCTTGGGGCTTTTGTATTGGATTCAAAAAGATCCGAAAGAATTTAAAATTTTTGTCACTAACCGTTTAAACGAAATTCGTAAAAATTCAAACGAATGTGAATGGCGTTGGGTTCCCTCCAAGCAAAACCCAGCAGACGACGGTACCAAATTTGCACCTGGAAGTTTGAATAAAGAAAGTCGATGGTTTAAGGGTCCAGATTTAAAAAAAAAAACAAAAGGGAATGGCCAGAACAAAAAACTAAGATTACTCGTGACGATTTAAAGCAGAACTAGAAACAAAACAACAAGTATTTAGTGTACAAGTAGAAATTCCCATAATTGATTTTTCGTGTTTCTCATCCTGGGTTAGACTTCTATTGACAATGCGTTATGTTTTTCTATACGTTTTAAAATTAAAAAACAAGCTAAATAAAAAAAAAAAATCGCAGAACAAAAAACTTCGTTGACAGATCTACAAATAAAAGCAATAGAATTATGTTTAAAAATTTCACAAAAATCTTCTTTTTCAGATGAATTAAACGCAATTTCAAGTTCAAACAAAATTTCAAAAAAAAGTAAACTCTAGAAATTTGATGCATTCATTGATGAAAAGGAAATTTTAAGACTGAACGGTAGATTAACAAATTTTAAAAGCGAACATGGTAAACCAATTTATGAGCCAACAATTTTAGAAAGTAAAAACCCTCTGACAAAACTTTTGATGAAGTATTATCCTGAAAAGTATTTTCATAGAAATCATGATACGGTTATAAATGAAATAACTCAAAAATTTTGGATTCTTGGTATCCGGCAAGCATTACGCAGTCTCACTTTTAAATGTACAATACGTAAAATGATGCAAGGAAAACTAGCGAATCCAAAAATGGCTGCGCTATCGTACGCTACAGTCGCATATAAAGAGAGACCTTTTTCCCAGTGTGGATTAGATTTTTTCGGGCCTTTTTACGTAAAAATATGACGAAAAAGAGAAAAAAGGTGGGGCGTTCTATTTACTTGTTTATCTGTCAGAGGTATTCACTTAGAAATCACTCACAGTTTAAGTACTGACTCAGCTATATTGGCTTTAAAAAGGTTTATTGCTCGTCTAGGAGTACCTACTGTCATCCACTCGGATAACGGAACAAACTTCAGGGGTATGTGTAACGAGTTAAAAGAATCAATAGTTGAATTAAATAGAGATAACAAAAAACTCGAAGAATTTGCGGCACATCGGGGTTTTTATTGGAAATTCAACCCTCCTTCAGCTCCTCATATGGGGGGAGCATGGGAAAGGTTGATTCGTTCCGTAAAAATTGGAATTTATGCATCATTAAAAGAGCAGGCTTCAAACGAGGAGACCCTTTTGACAATTTTCGCTGAAATTGAGCATTCGGTTAACTCGCGGCCATTAACTCATGTTTCTTTAAGCCCACATGATAAAGAGGCATTGGCGCCGAATCATTTTTTATTGGGTTCCTCGTCTGGAGAAATTCGCTTCAATCACAATAAATCCATTTCGTCCTGTTCTCGAAAGCAGTGGGAAATTAGTGAATTTGTCGGTAATCTTTTTTGGAAAAGATGGCTTCACGAGTACCTTCCTTCATTGCTACCAAGATCAAAGTGGCATGATGTAGTACTAATCGCTGAAAAAAATATCGAACGAAACCAATGGAGGAAGGGGCTCGTAACGCAGATTTTTCGTAGTTCAGATAAGCAGGTCCGTATAGCAGAAGTTAAAACTGCAAATGGAACAGTGAAGCGTCCGACAAGGAAGCTAATTAGATTTTTAAAGGTACAAAATTGAGAGTTTTGTACGGGGGGAGAATGTTGCGAAGTAATAATTGTAATACGTTCACATACTAATTTTTTATTAAAGATTTTAATCTCGAAAACTACTCTTACACGAAGAGAGTAGCCGTGGAAGGCCGTGTCACGACCGGTCGAGTAAGGGCCGGGGCGGGGGCGCCTTTTTCCTCTCACCAAACTTATTTTTAGTTCGAAAAAGAGAGGAGTAACGGAACGAGAGGACAAAAGCGGTTCTCTCGTAGACGGTTGGCCAGGAGTTAGAGTTCAAGATGAAATTTCATTTTTATCTCAAGAGACAGCGCGATTCTCTTATTATAATTTGCCCTCGTTGATAATTTGAATAAGTAGGAGAACGTAAAATCGAATGTCATAGTTCCGTTGCCATGTCAACGAAAACTAATTATGTTTTGTCTTTTGTTTTTTGCAATGCGAATGACTGCTGCGCTCTTTTTGTTCAGTCTTGTTTTGATTTTGTGAGCTGGAGCTGTTAATTTTAAAAAACGTTTTCATCTGTATAAAAGAAAAAATGAAAATATCTTCTCATCCAAAAAATCGTCATTACCTTTCGATTTTAAGCTTTTTGAGTCAAAACAGTGCATTTGTTGACTTCAGTGATCATGAAAAATGTTATGTAACTTCTTTATAGTGTGGCACTGTTGCGACTTAAGCACTTTTCAAAAGGTCATTGAAGTAATATACTTACAGAATTCAATTTTATATGATACCGTATAGTACTTGTAAAATTCGTCGGTTCTCTTCCTCGGATGGGTCCGCATGTGCCCATAAAATCAATCGGTTTGTTGGAGGCTTCGCGACAATTGAAGCAGCGAAAGGGTCTAGGATTTGTATGGTCATTACATTATGTGTCCCATCATGCCCTTGTTTCAAATGAAAGTTTGGGAAGATTAATGGCATTTAAATACTGTGTAAGGTTTTAAATCCTAGTAGCTGCGATGTGCACTGTAAGTTCGGATTTGATGTTGAAAGATTTAGGATAGTTAGAGCACTTAATAGACTATTATTAAATCCCTCCTTAAGTAAGTGGAGAAAGTATATTAATTTGTTGATAAATGTTTTCCAAAATTTCGGTCACTTGAATGTCTTCTCTATTGTATAGTTTTTTAATGAACTGTTAAATTATATTTCACACTAAATGTTTTATGACAAATTAAACACTCAAATAGCTTCTCACATGTATGGATCCTAATATAAGTTATTAAATTACCTTTTAGTGTAAATGCTTTCTGATACATCGAACACTCGAATGGCTTCTCACCTGTGTGTGTCCTGATATGCGTTACTAAATCACTTTTTTGTATAAATGTTTTCTGACATATCGAGCACGCAAACGGCCTCTCGTCTATGTGTGTCCTGATATGTTTAGTTAATCTACTTTTTTGTATAAATGTTTTATGACAAATTACACACTCAAATAGCTTCTCACCTGTATGGATCCTAATATGCGTTGTTAAATTACCTTTTAGTGAAAATGCTTTCTGACATATCGAACACTCGAATGGCTTCTCTATTGTATGGGTTCTCCTATGAACTGTTAAATAATATTTAGTACTGAATGTTTTATGACAAATTAAACACTCAAACGGCTTCTCACCCGTGTGTGTCCGGATATGCATTGTTAAATCACTTTTTGTATACATGCTTTCTGACATATCGAGCACTCGAATGGCCTCTCGTCTACGTGCGTCCCAATAATCCTATCCGGTGTAAGTTTCTACTTTCAAATAAAATTCCTTCTTAATGAGTTTTTTTTGATAGTTCCATTAAACTATTTCATATTAAAATTTTAGAAAATTTCGTTGGGAACCACAATCCCATTGTGTTGGTGTGGGATCCTTTAACATAATTTATTACAGTTGTAAAATTCTTTGAAAATTTTTTTGTTTAAATAATTCAACGTTCACTTTTTAAAATAAAATTTTAATTTAATCAAATTTCTGTTTCTATATTTGAGGCATAAAAATACTTTTTTTTTTGGACGATCATTTGGTATTATTGCAGTCGGGGGGGCTTTGCTCCCCCGTACCCCCCCCCCGGGGGCTCCACCCCTTGGTCCCCTGCCCCTGGACCCTGCACAACCTTCCTTGCAATTCATTGATTTATTTACTATTTTCCTCACACTTATTGCGAAAAATCTTGAGAATGATCGCAAGGCACGAGTTACCGTCACCAGCCACTTGTGCGAGTAAATCACGACTCGTGTGGGAAATCGTCTATTCCGCACAACCAAGTATAATGGTGATTTGAGTTGGTTTTTTGGTGTATGTATGGACGTATGTACCTTATTAAGTTTTTCGACTAATTTAAGCTGTTATGATTCAAATGGACTGAAATAGTTGTTGTTGGGATCGACTGTCTAAGCTGGTAGTTTGAATATGGACGTGTTTCATGTAAAAGAAAAATTTTCAAGTGCATCGCACTGAGATGAATAAACCAGTTTTTTTGCGATAACGTCTTTCACGTACATTTCCCAAGTTCGCACTCGAAGACAAAGTTATAGATCTCGTTAAATACAACTGTTTTGTATCATATATTTTATTCTGGCATTTAATTTAGACACTGTATAATGCAAAATAGATACGGAAACAACAAAAAACATGTTTTTTGTCCGTTACAAAAATTAATAAATTAAATTTTACGACATAGTGTTAGGGTAAAGTTTGTAGAGCTCTTTTTTGTACTTTTTTTTTTAAAGAATATTTCAACAATTTAGAAAAAAAACATGTTTAACAAACAACAATAGATCTTCTAAAATTCTTATAAAATTTTTAAACGGCTAAAAAAGCATTTTTTAGTATGTAAGTTTGCTGTTCGAAATTTAACGTTACTAATATTAAAATGCAGTTGGACATGATAACTTATTTATTTTTCTAGTATTTCTTACATTTATTTTGTTAACAAAGCAAATTATTATTTTTGGGGTCATCTCGAAAAAATTAATCGATGACAATATTAAGAGTAGTGTTATGGGCTCTGAGAAGAAATAAGAGCATTACGGGCTCTGACAACATTTTTCTAAAATCGCGGTCGTTACACTCCAAGTAATAAATCTTTAGATTCAATTGTTACTTTTTAAAAAAGTGTAAAATTGTTGAGAATAAAAACAGAGATATTTAAGCTTGACGAAAACAGCTAAGAACTGTAGGACTCAAAGTACAATGTTAGTGAGTGTAAAGACTTCTCATCTGACTATTAGACTGGCCCAGGTAAAAAAAAATATAAAAAGCAGCAAAAAATAAGAGATTTGGTGTAATCGAATCGACTTCGCGGTTCTTCTGCAAATTGAAAAAAAACGTGTTTTTGGCTATGAATTTAATTATTCATGAACCACGTTGTAAATAATTTTGAGGCTTGAAATGGAATTTGTTATAGATTTATTAGCTCTCAATACGTAATACAATTTTTTAATTAAAGTACTTTTTAATTTTTGTGAACTGTCGCTATTTATAAAAGTAGGGTCTTCACCAGAACACCCTAACTAAGAGATTTACCCGTAAAAATGGATTTTTGAACGAATTTGGATTCTTAAAGACTAAAAAGTTGAGCTACGATATGCAATATGTCAAGTAATCATCATTTTCGAGTCAATCAAATTTCCGGCGCTCGAGGCGCCAACGTGCCTGGTAGGGAGGCCAAGGCAGCCCTCTATATGACTATTTTACCCGTTTATTAATATCCTGTCCTGACTTTTTTAGGTTTATCTAATACAATACATTACAAAAAATATCAGAGTCCACTAGGCCATGGTATTTCCCCAACTTAATAAATTGTGATGTTTTACGACATCTTGCCTATTTGCTGTTAGCTAATTAATGCTTGATCTTACTGTTGGATTTTTTCGTTCTTATCCACGTGAAATTCAAAATGTACAAGTGCAGTCGAATTCCTGTGCGAATTTGTTGAAACAAAAATTTGATCTTACAGACAAAAACTCACCTTTCCGTATGTCCAATGGTGAAGTTGAGCGCGCGGTGGCTCGGTCGGCTGGTTTGTGGGACGGCACGCGGGAGACTGCGGGTTCGTTTCCCGGCCAGTTCGACTCTTCCGAGCAAGTACTTACTTCTGTGAATTATCACATGTGCTTTTTCACCACGCAATGCTCCTCGTGAAGGGTTTGGGCGACCTTCTCGCAGCAAAAATTGCCTACCACATAGAGATCCTTCGCTCTCGAGGTGGTCTATGTGACATCATCAGCGTGCCAACGAAATACAACTGTATCAATGCCTACCACATACATAGATCCTTCGCTCTCGAGGTGGTCTATGTGATATCATCACCGAACCAACAAAAACTACAAAGTGTATCCAATAATGTGTAACTAATAATGTAATATGTAACCAATTACTTGTAATATGTAACTATTATAATGTAAAATGTACCTTACTGTACCAAGGCTGTATGTACTCGTTTACAATAAAGCCTAAAAAATAAATATACTGCGTAAGTAGGTATTTATTTTATATATAAAAAAAAAAAAAAATGTCCAATGGTATTGTTGCGTTATGTAAGCACTTGTTGAATCCAACTGTTTTGCTGTTTTTATAAATTTTCCTAATATTTAGTCAACAATGGATGTCCCTTAGTGTCCCAAAAAATTATGAAATATAAATTAATGACTTCTTCAAAGGCAACTTAACTTTAATAAATGTGTATAGATGTGTATACGTACTGTATTTTTTACTAAATATTATGTTCGAAATCTTGACACGATATTATTAAGTATTTATTGTACGTGTAAAAAAATAAAAGGTATTGTTCTTTACAGTTAAACACCCAAAAAGTTAATGCAATCCTAGAGTGTACGACTCGTTGTAAGAACTAAGTGATATTCGATGTTCTTTGTCTGCAATAAGCGACAGGCGAGGTACGTTAATTATACGATAATTGACGTTGTCCACGAATTAGTAAAATTTTAATCATTTGTTGATTGTAAAATACGATAAAAATAGAAACTACGTATATTTCACACGAACAATTTTTGTTAAAACCTACATCAACTCTTTAGAAAGTTAAATTGAGAGTATCTAACGTTAACTCCAGGTCAGGGAAAAAAATCAGTTAGACGTACCAAATTGTTATTTAAAATAAACATGAAAGTTACCGAAAAATAGGTGCGTAAAAGTCATGTAAAGTAGTTGAAGTCCTTTTAAGCACTGGCAGAAAAAGTAATCAAGTGCAAGTTTCAATTTATTAAACAATGGGTTAAACTTTCGTAGGTTAAGTGAACAATTGATTAAATAAGTACCTAATGTTTTTGTTATTCTATTGATTTTTTTGTTCAAGCGCAATTTTCTAATAATGTTTCTTACATGCCAATAAAATAAAAAATTTATTTTTAAAGTTGTAAGAACTACGAACTCTCTGAATGATTTAAGTATATTGACTCTAAATCATGAAATTTTTTTTTGTAATTTGTTTCAACGATGCTTCGCCACAAGAGTCATTTATGACATCAACATGCCTTTGTTATTCGAAGAAAAAATTTAGTAGTAAGTAAACGTAGTGAATGAATCATGTGAATAAATTGTAATTTATTCATGTTGAAAATAACTTTCATTTCATGAATATACTTTTTATTTTGAAAAACAATGCCTTTTAATATAGGATCGATGATGTTAGCTTGATACAAGTCAAGTAAAATTGTCGATGTCTAATAGATTTGACTGATCTAAAACGATAGAACATAATCCACGAGCAACCAAAGTTGATCTCGCTAATGCCATCTAACCGCTTTATTATTTTTTTTTTATTTTTCGTTCGTTTGACTATTTTTAAGGTAAAATAAACACTTTACATTTACTACTTTACAAAACTAAGCAAAACATGGCTTAAAAAGGTTTAATTTAGATATTAAAAAAAAAATAAATACACATGTTTCATCGCAAGTAACGCGATGATGAGATGCTACCGTTTCGCTTTCTAAAAAAAAAAATCGGTTTTAAAATCTTCTGGTCCCTATAATACACCTAATTTGCTCCATTCTGGCCGAATGAGATTCCGTGAGATTTATTTTTATCAATCTCAAATGTAGAACATATATTATGTATTGTATAACAGCTCTGCAACCAAAAACTCTGGCTTCTGCGGCACAAAGTTTTATCAATGAAGAAGGTGGTACACCGCAAACGGTTGCTAAGCTACCCTCACAGCAGCGCCAACAGCTCGATTTACCCTGCAGTTTCAGCAAGTGGCCACTGCAGCGGGGCCCTTCATCAAAATCCTTCGTACGATTAACACATGCAACATTTTGTTAAGAGGCCCAGAAATGTGCCACCGCTACTAAGTTTTCGAAAAAAAAAAAAAAAAAAATTATTATAATAGACAAAAGTAAACAAAATAAACAAGTATAACAGCATACATACCCGAAGAGAGGATGGTAAAGCAGAGCGAATTCTTGTCGGAGATACGCGCCAGAAGGCAGAGGCACACACCGGCACGGCCTCGCATTGTCCCGGCGTTCACTATCCAAGCCCTCCAGGTTGGCATCACTTACCGCGCACGTATATATCCACAAAATCTACATTGACACTTTTTACCTACGCCCATTGCCAACTTTCTGACTCATTACCTATGAATCCCCTCGCTCTGTTCCACTTGACCCGAACCACGTTTGTGCATCGGAAAACATAACCTAACCTCCGTTTGAAAAACAAAACGAAATAATACAATGTACTAGATATAAAACTAAAAAAAGCTCACCCAAATATAATTCATCAACAGGACAACACAGTGGTGGCCCGGCCTCCGCGTTGTGACCCTCACGCGGAGCGCCCACCGAGGGGGGTAACCACATTCCGTCGTTTCTACGACAGGAGCGCCCTACCAGTGACCCTCGAAAGCGACGGCCAGAGGGTCAGCTGGAAATTCGAGGAGTTCAAGGAATTAAAGGAACTCGACTACAACCTCTACTTGCCGCTAATGCTCGACGGTCTGGTCGAGTGCAAGCCACCGTTTCCCCAGCTGGTCGATCACGCTCTCGCGGACATGCTCGAGCACGGCACCAACAAGGTGCTGCCCGTCTTGCCCCTTCTCGTTCGTCCGATCAAGCGTGAGTTTTTTTTGTTACTTTCATTCCAAATGTATATTGCTCACAGCTGGTGTTGCGGATGGGTTTTAGGGGCGGTTGACACAAAAATCTCAAGGATCGTTTGCAGAACCCTGCGGGTGTTACAGAGACTCGTGCGAAGCGACCACTGCGTTGGTCAGGCTCTCGTGCCGTACTTCCGGCAAATATTGCCGGTCCTCAACATACTCAAGGATCGAACTGGTAAGTTGGTTGTCTATTTCGTGGATGTGTATTGGTTTTTTAGGAAAGTGGGGGAGAGGGGGTTACCTTGGCGTTTGTAGTTGTTGTAAAAAATTTTAAAAATAAGTCTGATTTGGTCGTGTGAAAATAAAAGCTAAAATTGATTGCAGTGAACTATGGCGAGGAGATCGATTACTCGCATCAGCGGGGCGAAAACGTGCCCGACTTAATTCAGGAGACGCTGCAGGTACTTGAGCTGCACGGCGGTGAGGAGGCCCTCGCCAACATTAAATACGTCATTCCGACTTACGAGTCGTGCGCGAAATACATGTAGATCGTTTTTGGTGCTTGCACTGAAAAGAAATTTCTTCGAGTCAAGAAAATGTTAACTGGAATAATTTCAAGTGCATAGTCTCTTTGAAAAAGTAATTATTTGCAATAAAAAATATTGTTAATGTAAAAAAATATTATCTGCTTTCAAGAGAATATTCTCGGTATACTATGTGAGGGGTTATTTTCTCAGTTCTAAGAAATCGTTATCTCTCAGCTCAGTAATGTGGTTTGTTTAAAAAGAGATACTGCGTTAAAATCTTCTGAAAATCACAAACTGGATGAAATTCGTTTTTAAGTGAATTTGTTTTTATGGAAATAATAAAGTAAGTAGACATTTTGGCTGTATAGTTATCAATTGCAAAGCCCTTTTATCGTGAAATTGTTTTTGATGTAACCATATTGTGTTTATAATTTGACAAATTTTTTCTTACCATGGCAACAACTTAAAAAAATTTTTGAAATTCGATTAGATAAACTACACATATGCGCAATAAACATGCCGCATCACGGTATGTTTTTATAGATATTGTTTTTTAGGGGAATAGCTGAATTGTCGATACAACGCAGTTTTTGCTTTTTTGTTTTTATCTGGTTTCACAGTTTAAATGATGACGACAATGATTTTACGTAATTATATTTGTAGCATTTATCATTTGTACATATGAGAAATTTAGTAAATTGTTAAGGCTTCAATAAACTATGATTGAGCATGTTACCTTTATGAGTTGTTTAATTCACTTCCTGTTTTTTTTTCAAAATACTTGAAATTCCGAAATTAGATGGTATCAAATATAATTTTTCCAAATTTTAAACCATGTTTTATGATTGAGAGAAAATAATATTTATAAAATTTACAATTATGTAATTGGATTTTTAAAATAAGGAAATTCAAGTGGTAAATAAGTATTTTAAAATAAAAAATAATAAAAATTAAGCTTTTACTATTGAATTGCTATCGTGAGATATGACTCAACAAAAAAAGTGTAATTAAGTGATTTATGATATATTGTGCAGAAAAATTTTATATTTTTTAATTTCACCAGTTTTATATTTAACATTCGCTTTATAAAAAATTTAAACTAGTTTTATCCTATGAAGAATAATTGTTTTTATTCCAATTCAAAAACAATTATATTACAAAGCTTTGAAAACCATATAAGCCTCATATTTTTCAAAATAAATCTTCTGAAATTTTTAAGCTCTAAATAATTTTCTGTACACAAATCAACGTTTGAAAGTAAATTAAAAAAATTATATTTATTTCAATCTCGAAATACCTTGTAGGTAATATCTGTAAGTCTAGTATCGCGTTAACCGATATTTTTTTTTTTTTTTTTTTCAAAAGCACTAAACAAACAAAATGGAATCGAGAAATTAACTTCAAATATTTATAAATTTATCAAACATTTGATTTCTACATCTAGTTTCAATCCCCCCGAGGCAGTCGAACTTGAAAAGATTTCAGGTTCACAATTTACATTTAATCAAACCCGAATAGCTTTTCTCCTCGAGGCCTTGCACAATCCACGCGAATCAACCCACTCGAGGGAGGGAGCGTCTTGTACTTATTTTATACTTGTACATTCATACTCGGGAATGTATCCTCGTTAAAATTATCCAATGAAACAACCGAAATAAATCAAGATCCCCATGATTTCACCCAAAATTTTAGTGTCACCGCTTACCAAAACATGTCGTACTTTCCAAGGTACACGCGCATCTCCCCGTGAAACCCCCCACGCATCGAACTCTCTCACTGTATCGAAAGAAAACCCCAAATTTTACATTAAAACCCCTTTTATAAAACAAAGACAAATAAAAATAAAAACTACTATCACCCACACGAGCTGCATTCACTTTTGCTCACACGGAAGAAGAAAAAAAAGCGGCGAAGGAGTCGGTGGGAGGGGGGGTAGGAGAGAAAAGGAAACCCTTTACCCCCCGGAGATATCGTAAGGAGGGTAGGTCACGCAAAGTCGGAGGGATATACGGACCACGAGCACACGAAAGCAGCCACCACAGTACACGGTATAGAAAGTCCTGTTGTGTGTTATAACAGAGAGAGAGAGGGAGAGAAAGCCTCAAACTCGACGGCTGCACCAGCGAGGGGGAAAAAGGAGAGTAAGGCCAGCAGTCGAAGCCGGGCTGCAGCCGTCAGCGTATTACCGTAGATGGCAAATAAATAAAAAATAAAAAAAAATAAAAAAAAATCGAAAATTTTTCTTTAAAAAATGTAACCGCGTGTGCGGACGAGTCGTTTTTTTCGATACGCATTAGTTTGTGGTGCTTTATTAGGGATGGCGGTGAGGAGGGATTGGCTGGTCGGTTGTCTGGTGCTGGTGTGTCTCTGCCTCGGGGAGATGGACAAAGTCGGGGCCCAGAGGAGGCAGCAGGGACCCGGCAACGCACCGCCGCCCACCGTCAGACTACCGCAGGGCACTATTGCCGGCCGTGAGGTGCGTGCGCTTTACAGTTTTTTTTTTTTTTTTTTTTTTTTTTGAGGGAAATGTGTCTACTAAGCGTGACAGCGCCGGTTTCTTTTCTTTCTTTTTTTTTCACCTCAAGTGCATATTGATTGGGCTTGTAAAGAGTGCACGCTGTGGTCGGTGCCTTTGGATTTAATAAAAATAATAATGGTAGCTCTTCGTTGAGTGAAGTTTCGTTTTTTTTTTTTTTTTATTCTTCATGGTTCGGTGGAGAGTTTTTTTTATGTTTTAGAATCACGCAGATCGCTTTGGGGGTTTTACGTGTAATGGACTGCCTTCGTTGTCAGAACAGTGGAATATTGTATTGGAAAACGATTAAAATTTATTCAATGAATATAAAATTTCAAAAAAAAAACTCATTTTTTTGCACAAATATATGACAGGGCACTAAAAAAAAGTTGTTAAACATAACACTCTTTTACGGAGGCGTGGATCGATACATAGGTGTGCAAACGTTAAGGAGCTTCTTAAAATTTAATATTTCTGCAAATTAACCCATTCTTGCGCTGAGACGAAGGAACGAATAACCACTGAGGTGGGCAATTATTGTGGGGTTCTTAGAAAAGCGAGCAACCAATAACGTGGTGCACGGGCACGTTACGCGACCGCGAACTTTTTAAAACGAAATACCGCGTTTCTTTTATTGTCTCCTTGCTCGATGCCATTTTTACCGTGTTTTTTTATTGGCAATTTGAATTTCGTATTCGAAAGAATTGTTCCAATGCAATTTCAAAGTTAAATGGGGTGAACAATCGTTCGGTCGGTGAATATATAAAATTGTGTTTTTTCGTGCTTTGCTTGCATTGGATAAAGGATAAATTTTTTTTTTAATTGGATTGAAAATATTTTTAACAGTTTTTACTGTTAAACAGAAGAATATTTTTGAAACAATTTTTTATGGTTTTGGCCAGTGTTTTTTGCTATTCCGCAACGTAATATTTTACTTTCGAATTTTCATTAATGTCTTAAGAGTAAAAAATCCACGGTCAGATTGTGGTCACAATATTAAAAAAACATGTTGAAAAAAGGAAACAATGGGGGGTTAACTTTATTTTGTAAAATACTTCTTATGTATAATTTTTTTGATACCTATGGAATGATTTTATAAAAGCAATCATTTTTTTATTAATTAAAATGATTAATTAAATTTTTTATTAAATTAATTTTTAAAGATAACAGTCAATACAACAAACATAATTTTTTGATGGACAAAATTTTCCTATAAATACATTTATTTCAATACCACATGAACAAATACTTTCACCACATCTTATACACTTTTTTAAATATTATTTTTTAAATACAATTTTAAAAGGTTACAGAACAAAAATCTTATATCATACTGTACCGTGACCTTAAGCCAAATATACACGTAAGTTTACTCTAACATAAGTAAACAAAAGGACTTTACAATACTTTTTTCATTAGATTTATATTAATTCTAGGAGGAAAAGTCCTTATCATTTGAAAAAAACCGCAAATTACACCAACACTACAAACTAGATTACTCTTTCCTGCATTAGGTCTAGCGATTTAAAAAAATTAATTTCACATTCATACATTAATTTTTATCCAAATTTTTTATTTTTGTGGAAAAATATTTTTTTACATGCCAACAAAATTCTCACCGTCGTTAAAAATAGTAAAATGAAAAAACCGACTTTACGACTCCTCTGAGCGATCGAACGAAAAGGAGAGTTCCAGAATCGTCGAATAAAATTTGAATGAGAATCGCTGATTTTCCGCTTGGTTAGAGCGCACTGCGTGCATATATATAAGTACTAATAGCGTGGAAAGTCGAGGCCGAGAACTCACGTACTATTCCGAGGATTTTCGCTTTACGCGTTGTTAGGCTGCACCATTCGCGACTATTTTCTATTTTTTCTCTTTTTTTCTTCGACATCTAGTTGACCATTCGGCCGTAAATGTATACCAGGCTGCAATTTAAAAAAAAAATGAAAGCATTAATGACTTTATTTTAATTAAAATTGAAAAATTTTCCACTATGTATATTATACAAAATTTTCACACTCACCCATCCTCCTGCACGAGTACAAAAAAAAATTAATTTTTTTACTTTGCATTAAACTATTGTTTTGGATAAGATTTTTTTTAAATACTTACTGTTACAGTTGTTTTCTTTTAAATATTTGTTGGTGCTGTAAAATTTTCTTTACTTCTTAAACAATAGTTCTACCAAAAATTTTGCAATAAAAAAAATGCACCATATTCTGCGAAAGAAAAAAGAATTAAAAAAAAGAAAGTGTCAAAGTATTTTTAAATATATTAAATAATTATTTGTATACTTTATAATATTATTCTTTAACTTTTTTTTCATTTTCTAACAATATAAAAAATTTAATTTTGTAACAAAATATTGTGCTGTATTTAGAAAAATAATTTTTTTAATAATAATTTAGTCAATGCTAGTAATAAAAAAAAGATATCTTTCAATGACAATAACAAAATTAAACAATAAGTAATTAAAGGGACAAAATTAAATTGAAATAAACTTATCTTCAAGTGTTTAAATTTCCATAAAATAATTTTTTTCAAGACTTTAAATATCAATAGTTGGCCTCCTCATTAAAACCACTAATAAAATTCCGTTTGAAATTGCTTCTTAATTCTAGAGCAATTAATTTTTATTCATTCTAACGCTTGTAAATATCTGTAATGAACCAATAAAACCAGCAAAAAATTTTAATAAATAAATAAAAATTAAAAAACTCCATCATCCTATTCACTTTTAATCTCAATCTCGCGATTTTATGTAAATCCTTCGTTATCGACCAAAAAAAAAAAAAAAAAAAAAAAAAGTATTAATTAGAATATGCAATTGATTCTTCCGAATTAAATCGGTAAGAAAAAATAAGAATCGCTACAACGTATGCACAAAAGGAGTAAATCACCGACACCGTGACAGCGGCTACAATCGCTTCCTTAGATTACCCAGATAATCGACCTCTCGTTCCGCCTTAAATGTGCCCAATCTCGCCCCAAAAATCTAGCGGGCTAACGCACTTGGCTCCAGGCCTTGCCGAAGGTCAATGTCATTCCATGAACTTACACCTCAAGAAACAGACAATCGAATCGCCGTCCTTTACCCACCCGTGAATAATTTAACGAAGCCACGCTGATGGCTGTAGATATTTTTTAAATCAAGACACCAATCACTTTGCCACAACTTGGTCAAAGTTGTGCAACATTAGATTCTCATCCAAATTTCAATCAACACCTCGCAACATTAATATTTCATTGTGCAAAAAATCACTTGTCGAAAATCAATATCACGTGCAGCCAAAAAACATTTAAAAGTTATGTAAAAATCAAAAAAAAAAAAAAAAAAAAAAAAAAAAAAAAAGTACGAAATCTTGAAACACCCACTTCATCAAACCGAAACGATCAACATTAGGATTCAAGGTGAGGAAAAATTAAAAGGTGCTACCTTACCTATACATTATATGCTCGTACGTGGAATGAAGGTGCTAGTTTCTGCGGCTTGCCATTGAAAAGTGCAAGTATAATTCTGCAGTTAGCCGAGAACTGCGCGGATTATGAATGACGAATCGGCCTTCGTCGAATATGTATTCGTGCATAAACATAATTATGTATGAAGTCATAAAGTCACGGCTGATTGATAAAAGATGTTATCGGGATGGGGTAGGTGCTTTTTTTTATTATTATTATTTTCGTGCATGCGGGCTCATTAAACTTTCGATGAGACTTGGGAAAAAAAAAGGAAGCAGTATTTCATTCGAGTCGCGATTTGATGTGCTTGAAAGATAATGGGGCAAGTGTATGCGTTTAAGAAAATGGATTTTTTTCTTTTTTATCTACAGAACTATAACGAGGATGTAAATGGCTGTCGACCCGATTGTTATTTAACGGTGAAGCGGTGTTTTGTTCATTAACTTTTACAAACTTTAAAGTAAATTTTAATTTTATCCAAATAAATTGAAGTAAGTCACGCGCTTCCTTAAAAAAAGTTTTAAAAAACATTTATTGTATTTTTATTTTTTTTTTCATCGTTACAAGACATTGTTGACATTTTTGACTTTTTATTCATATTTTATCTGTGATTTCACAAACAATCATCACATAAGATAAATCTTAATGTAAAAACATTCATTTTAAGAGACAAATAAATGTATTTATTAATTTATTTTTATTGATTTTTATAAATCAAGTAAGTATACGGTGAAAGTATCAGTGATAAAATGGTTTTTTCATAAATTCATAGAAAATAGTTATTGACACCCTTTATTAAAATTCCAGTGGTTATCGATCTTTTTCTTCTTTATCATTAATTTGTACTTTTTAAGAATTTTATTTCAGTTAATAATAATTTTAAATTGGAAAAAACACGAGATAAAACACCAAATAAAGCATGTCCTACAATAGCGAAACGTGATATCCCATACGTACATAGTATTTTAATAGAATATATTTGTTCCAAGTCCATAGGATTCTAAAATATTTAATTCCCTAATCAACTATAGTTAAAATTTAATTGATAATTAATATTGCATTATTCAAACAATTAATTAAAATTTATAATTCAGCTGTGAGTAAATTGAGATAATATTTAATTATTCAGATCCCTGATGGTTCCAACACCTGGGCGTCAAGTGTCCCAGATTAAGTTTTTAATTGTAGGATTATTCAAACGGCAAAACAAAACAAAAATTTTTTATTTATAGCAATAGCTTTTGAATTTTTAACAATTAGTGTTGATTAAAATATCTACTGTTCATAATCTTGAATTTGTTTCATTTATAAAACTGTCTTTAAAAATCTGTTAATCATTGACACTTCCTTAAACTAATCCTTGAATTATTATTTTTTATTGTGTAGTTTATTCTTATAATTATGAAATATATTAATTATCATACTTTTATTGACTAATGACGATTATTTAATCAGGTAACCTAAAATATAATATGTGTATACTTATTAAAACACAATTAAAGCTACCAGTTATTTTGATAGCTAAAGATTTTAAAATAACGCGTTTTAAAAAATCCACTTGATGTAATGACTTGATTTAATAAAGGGGTTTTCATTAAAGTGCAAAAGTAATGTTAAAAAAAATTTTTTTTTTCATTTGCATACGTATGTTTTATTCCCACAAATAATTCGAAAAAAATCCTCGTTACCTTTTTTTTCTTCGTGGCAGGTGTTCCTGAACAGAGCCCAGCGAGTCATTCAATATCTGGGCGTACCGTATGCCCAGCCACCAGTGAATCAGTTACGCTTCGCCGCTCCAGTTACGGATCCTTTGCCCACTTGGTCTGGCGTTCGGAATGCCTCGAACTTCGGGGCGTCGTGTCCACAAGCTACGGGCAGGCGTAAGCTCCAGGAGAGGCTTTATCTCAGGCTACTGCCCAACGATCAGCCTGACCCTGGACGCAGCGAGGACTGCCTTTTTCTCAATATCTACATACCTGACGGTGAGTCATTTTTTTATTTTTTATTTTTTAACATGAGAAAATAAGCATTCTTCTATAGCTTGATGACATGATCGGCTTATTGCTGAGAAAAGCACAAAGCTGGCCGAGTTAGCCCCTTTTACCCTCATAACACCCTCTCTAGCATTTAGCTGAGGTATTAGCAAGTTATTCCTTCGAAGCCACTACGTAACATGTTCTACTATGACATAGGTTTAACAAAAATTTATAGAGTATTTTATACCCAGTCCTTAAAAAAAAAAATATATATGTATAAATCGATAAAATTTACATGGAAAAGTAAAACAGTTTAGTATTCAAAACTAATATCCCGCTTTTGTACACAGTGATTTTTTTTCGATTCGATTGGTTAGTGAATAGGATCTCTTTGATCTAATTTGTATTCTTGAATTAGAAGAATTTTAAATCACATAATAATTAGTAGTTTAAACAAATTCAACACACGACGACATCTTTCACGAAGACTATCACATAACATGACGTTACCATTCACCTATGTGTTGTAACGTGCTGACATGTGATAGTCTTTGTGGGAGACGTTGATTAATTTTTTATACATTTAGGTATAAAAATTTCATAATAACTTTCAATAAATGCTCATCTGTGGTTTTTAAATTGACAAAAATAAGGAGTGCATTTTAAATAAAAAATAATTGCACGTTCACATGGAGGGGCTTGACAAATTGCCCTAATACTCAACCTACGGTGATGCTTGAGCGCAGATTTCTCATTCTCGGAGTCCCAATGAGCACAATGCAATATTATACATCATTCAACGATTTTATCCGAGCTTACGACAGAAAATAAAAAATTCTTGTGCTATCTTGACGGAAAATTCGTCTTTTTTGTTCCCGTTTTTTCTTCCAACTTTCTTTATCGCGTGGCCGCAATTTTCGCCCCTGCCTTGCATTAAGTGCACACAATGACGGCACACCACACACTCACGCATGCATCACGCAATGTCAAAGCAATCAGGCTCAATTTTACATGTCCAAGTGTATATAATACGCCGCAGGGGAGGCCTAATCGCGAGGAAGCCGGAGCCGATTGCGGAAATCATTCGTCATTTTGCTCGGCTGCAGCCCTTTTCCCAAACACCCACTGCGATCTTGATTAAGAATCTTTCTTAAAATTTTTTTTTCTTGCCAACGTCATTGGGTTTTTTTTTTCTGTGTGAGATTTTACGATATATACCCGCTTGATGGAGTTCCGAGAAAGTTTTTGGTGTTTTTAAAAAAATTTTTTTTCGGGATGATAAAATTATTGCTCCAGACCAAAAGTTTCCGATTTTTTTGTATATTTTACATTGTTTCTTATTCTCATGAATTGGATAGCAGTGTTTTCACTACAAAATTTGACCAAAAATGAAAAATTATTTTACCAAAAAACTGAGCTGGTTTTTGGGAACAGCATCATTTTTTTTTTTTTTTTTTTTATGAGGAAGAACTGCAAAAAAAATAATATGCTTTAGAACGACATTGTAAATGTGCTTACATGGTTTTGGGCTTTTCTAAAGGATAGTCCAAAGCCTGAACTACAGTAAAGCTTATGATTTTTTTTTAAATTTCCGTTTAGTATGGGGGCGCTCAGGGACATGTTGTATGTATGAAATAATTTACAATTTAACAGACCAATTTGAACTCTGAATTGAAACATAACAAATTAAAAAATATATCCCAAAAATTGAACCATTAAGTATATTTTACTTTTTTCGTTATTCTGTATTTTCAATGTATAGTGCAAAAACCTTAAAAAACACAATACATCAGCTACATATATAATCTTAAAGAAATCCAAACTCATACAAAAATCTCATGAACTATTATTCACGGCAAAAAAATTTCCAAAAAAATCAAACAAAAACAAAAAACCCCCCAAAAATCTACCCCAGTGAAAAACCAACTTGCGAAGTAAAACGTCAAATAAAAATGTACACATAATAAAAACACAATAGTAGCGAAACACTATTGCAGAACCAGAGAAATAAGAGAGAGAGAGAGAGAGAGAGAGAGAGATAGAAAGGAATCGATCGCCAAGAGAAAGAAAGAGGATAGGTACCTCGCACCCACGTGTGTTATATATGCATACCAGGTACCCGCACACGCGGAAGGGTGCGGACGAGAGAAAGAGAAAAGCCGCCGCACGCGATACTTACACTCGGCTCTCCTTAGCCGTTATTCTTTCTCTTTTATTCTTATTACGCCGAGCCCCGTACTTACCGTATCGCTGCACACACGCACCTCGCATTATGTGAGTGTCACGTTGGAGCCGATGGAAAAGAAGGAAAAAAGATAAGCTCGATGAGAGTTTTCCTCGCCTGCTCCTTTCGGGTGAAAGACCTTTTTATTTTTTCCAGGACTCATGCGTCGAAGCAACCATTTTTTCTTTTGAAACATGATGGGTCTGTCAGTGAAGCTATTTTACGCATTGTTTCATTGGTTAGGAAGAAAAACACGTGGTTTGATTCGACTGGTAAGGTAGATTCCGTAGTTAGAATACAGATGACTTTAACTATCGTTAAAAGAATCAAATTCAGTTGTATGATTTTATTGAAAAAATGTATCAAGTGCAATTTTTATGGGTTGTATACAGAAGTTACTACAGAAAAATACTGTAGTAAAAGTTTGAACTGAATGTAAAAATTTCAGAACCATTTTTTTTTCTCACCATTTAATTAGGTGTTAAACAATCGTATAAAGAAAAAAAACACCCACAAAATAGATAATGCTTTCACAGTGGTATTGTCCTTGCAATTTGACCTACTGGTAAAAGTCAAATTTCAATCCTTACCTAAAAAATAAATCATTAAACTGTATTACACATAAAGATGGCACCTGTAGATAGGAGAATATTTCTGATGAGCTCATGTCAATATTAATGCTGCATAAGTTCTAATAAAAGATTTCAAGAGAGTCTAAATTCATAAATATTATTATAGTAGTTTTTTATTTCTTTAAGGGTTGATTAAGGATTTGAGTGTGGTTTTACAATGGTCTCATAGAAAGTAAGAAAGCGTTAATTATTCTCGGTGGTTAATTTTCTCTCAAATCTAACAGCATTATAAATATAAAATAAATTAATTGATGCTAAAAGAAGAATGGAAAGATTTTTTTACCTTTTTTTGCAGATAATTATTGGAGCGTTTTTGAAAGGGGTTTTTTATCCACATATAAGAGCAGGGAATTAACACTTCGAGGTCTTTTCGCTAAATATACTGAAACTTACTTGTGGTACTGTTTATAATCAATTTTTGATTTATAACGATTATTAGCCAGCATATTCTTACCAGTACCTGCTTGTTTGTCAGTTCGATAAGACTATTATTAGATTAGGGCTTAATTAAGAGGTTTTGTGGTAGTTGGGCTTTCATTATTCGTTAAATTTTAAAGAGACCCTCTTTCTAAGACCATACACACACCTTCAATGAAAATTATAAAAGTTATAGCAAAAAAAAACGATTTTCTTCATACTTTCTAATTTTTTTTCAATTTTTTAAAGTATGATACAGTTTTGAAAAAATCAATTAAAACATTAAAAAAATTTTTTTTGAGATCTACAATTTTCTCTTTCATACCAAATGTCCAAGTCTTTTGCTTTTTAAGATGTAACGAAACAACTGATTTTTTCGTCCGATAAAATATTACCACTTAGACTATAAAGGCATAGGAATCTATCTTTTTTCAATACACATAGGTGGTTAAAACTTTTATTGTTTGGAGATCTAAATTTTTTTCTCGACCGTGTATGGACCTAAAAAGCCCATTAAAAAAGTTACATGCAAAAAACAAAGTTATTTCTAACTTAATGTGAGCCCAATCGTCTTAGTGATAACTAACTTTCATAAAAATTTTAAACAAATTATTTACCTCAGATTTGTGAGAAGAAATATAAAAATGAATTTAAGTTTATAATTTTTTTTAAATTTTACTTGTGCATTTTTTATTTTAATTACTCACTAATTACACCACGTTTATATTTATGTTTACGTGTAATAGAGAGTAAACACATTTTCTCAAACCTATTATTTATTTCACACATTAATTTCTTATGACGTATATTGGTACTGGATACATCAACAGCTTACCTAACAGTTAACCTGCACATAGACTCAATGATATTTAATTAATATATCGATTTTCAATACCATCAACTTTATCACGCTTTCCCGTTATTTGAATAAAGCCAATAAATTAACTATTAAAATTTATGTAGAAACGATAGCAAGGTGTAATTAGTTTTTGAATCAGTTAAAAACACGAAAATGTGTAATCAAGTTGTTACATTCTTTGTTACTTCAACATTTACCTTATTTTCTTTGTTACACCTTCTCGGTTATTCTATGATGCAATTGAATGAAAACCACTAAAATAAAAAAATCTAAATTAGTACCAGTCTAAACGGTGTAAGACGTATCGGATGAATTTAATAGTGTATTAATAAAAATACCAAAAATAAAAAAATGCATGGAATTAATAAAATAAATTTAACTTGTACAGTCAAAGTCTTAATAAAAAACTGGGTGACAAAACTGTCTTTGTTATTCAATTTTCAACTGTTTAAACATGTAGGAAAATTTTTCGCAATTTATCCGATGGACGAAAATGCTTCTAAATTTGCAAAATTGACAGATCAGTTTGTTTGGTACTTTCTTTTTGTCAACGAAACTTTGGTTGCGTTGGCGATTTTTCGGTCCCTTTGTTATGCTGTGTTAGATTTATCGACTTTCATCACGTCTAGCTTCGAATTAATAGTTTGTTTTAATGTTTTGTTAACGTTGTTGTACACAAAAACTCAGAAGCCACAGATAAAGGTAAGAAGACATAAACATTTTTTTGAAGATTACGAAGAATCAGAAATTAAATACTATTAAAAAAAGGATTTATTTTTTGTAGGATTTGTCAATAATTTTAGAAGACTTCATTTTAAATGCAAATGATGAGAAGAAAAAATTAATACGTAAACACGGTTCATGCTATTTTAGGCTTTATGCTGCCTCGTTTGGAACTGTAGCAATTCTGACCAGTTCGTTCGTATATAAGTCACTTTCTAGTGTACCTAAAGAACTGCCTTTGTGGACTGATTACCCATTTTCGATAAATTCATCAACTACATGGACTTTACTGTATATTCATCAACTGTTTGCAACGTTTTCTCCTGTGACTATTTTTTATCTTGACTCTCTCATTTCCATGTTTTTTTTCCTAGCAATAGTCGAATTGAAACAGCTTAAAAGAGAATTTAAAAATGCGAACAATTATGACAACTTGACTAGTTGTATTTTTAAGCATCAATTTATAATACAGTAAGTGTGTATCGCAATTTTTTGTTTAAAATGAAAAATTGTATGACGGTATTAATAATAAATTATCGTCAGGTATCTTCAAAAGATGAACTCTCTAGCACGTCTTTACATTTTAAAATCAATAATAATTTTATCCATGTATGTTATCATGAACAGCTTGAACTTCTTTACCGTAAGTGATGTTTTAAAAAAAAATAATATGATTTTTCAAAATATTACAGTTTTTTATTTTATTTTACACAGTCTGAAATATCTCCGGCAATAATGGTGGTACAAATATTTTCAATAATCATTGCTGTCATGAGATTTTACATATTTTCTCTATGTACTGAAAATTTAAAACAATCGGTAAGAATGACCCATGACAATTTGTATTTTGGAGTTTCTTATACTTTGTACTATGAATATCTTCAGGGATATGACATAGGATTGGCAGTGTATTCATCCCAATGGCACCAGCAAAGTCGTGAAATTGTATTGGCAAAGTCTATGGTAATATTAAGAAGTCAAAAACCACTGGATGTATCAATTCCTGGTGTACTGAAATCATGGGACATGAGATATTTAAGTAATGTAAGTGTTACATCTTGTGGTCGCGTTCCAATTGTATCATTTGTCACTTGGATCGTTCGTTATAGTAAACTGTGTCTATAAACTCAGTACAAACACAAAAGCAAACAATTAAAATTTTCTATTGCTTATTCATTTTTTGTGCAACAAATATTGAAACAATAATTTTTATTTAATTAATTATAAAACGGAGTATAAAACGCAGACAAAAATCTTGACAAATTCTTGAAAGGGCTTTTTTTAAATGAAAAGTAATGGTTAATCAAGTTCATTCTAATGAGATGTAATTAATTACAATAGCAAGATAGCAAAGATTAATGGGTAGAGTATCAACTACCAGACACCCGCAAAAAGTTTCAACGAATACATCGAAACAAGTCACATATCTTAATCACTATCGTTGTTAACTGAACAAAACTTTTTGTTTTACTATTCATTTTATCACCCATACGTAAATAACATTAGATTCCAACTTTTGCATTTGCATTGAGGTTACACGCAGTTTATCCACACAAAAAATAGTATATTCTTCTACATGCAGATTGAACTGCATTTATAAGGAAGGAACGATCTAAATAACGAATAATGGAATCGAACGCGCCCTACTAATATGTTAGGTACATTATGTATTAAACATATACCCTTATTTTTTTAGCTTCTCTATGGAATTTTTTCATACATAATTGCTTTAAGAGCTATGATCCGTTTATGATGCATCATTCAAAGGTCAATTTTACAAAAAACATCTGTCAAGTACTTTATTTTATAAAATAATAAGTTGTTCACAGTTTCGTTGAATAAAAATATATTCTACGCTGTTTGATATTATAAAAGTGGTTTCTTACTTGAAGTTTACAAAATGTCTGTTAATTATAAGTTTTGAGAAGATTTCATCCCATAAGACATATAAAAAGCATTAAACTCACAGTATTTCAGATAATATTGAAGCGTGAAATTGCGAGTAAAAAATCGTTTAATACAAAAGTTTATAATACAACCTCTTGTGATGATGATAATTACACTCATCGTATAGTTATGTTCTGTAGTATAAAAAACACAGCCATTTTTAGATTAGTATACGAAAAAATTCTATTGCCATTCCCATACTGCTTGTGACTAATAAAATTGTTTTTAATTAGTAAATTATTGTTTAACACCATATAATTAATTTAATCAACGATTTAGACCCCACAACATTAAATTCTAAAGTTTTTAGATAGAAAAAATTGCATACTGAATTTTTCTTCACTATTTAAAAAACCTCTTTACAGCAGCTCACAATAGTGTATCCATGAACGCTATCGCGCCATCGTAAAATTCTATATTTTACAGCAATTTCGGAAACATAAGAACTAATCTACTTTAGTACTGAGAATTATATACTCAAATGTCAGAAGGCCTAGATTTGCAGTTTCCAAGAAATTAAAACAGAAAGGATTCTGATTATGCACAGGCTCTTATGATGGATCGTCGCGAAGTCGTTGTCATGACAGTATTTACACTTACTGCTCCTTAAATTTTTTACAGAATGTTATAAATAAATAATATGCTGAAGTTACTTATACTAGCTTCACTGTTTTGAAGATATATCAGTTCAAAGTTATAGCACAACGTTATTTGTGGATCTATACAGTGGTGCAGTTCAACGCAGTAAAAATCAATCCTAATAGTTGACTGTAGCACGATAACTGTCATCTTTTTCTTAGACTTTGGACATTTTTTGTGTAATCAGTCAAAAAAAGCAGTGTTCGAGCTCAATCTAATTTGAGACACTCAAGAGGTCCTCAGGCTTCTGGATAGCCCCAGTGGATAAATGTCTCAAGTAATGAAAACCATAGTTTGTAAAATACCTAATTTATGATACTGATACAAAATAAAATTTTCTGTCCTCTAAGTATAACAACCTCGACGAAAAAAAAGATAGGTATGTAAATATTACAGCTTTGAAATTTTTCGATACGCAAAATATTTAATGTCACGTCTTCAATAAATCATTCACTGTGAGGAAAAAATAATAAAAATAATAGAGAAATTCTGACAAAAGTAACCATTTTGCACAGTAAATCGGATGCAAGTTGGCGAAAAAAGGAAAAACTTATTATTTTTAACAGTCAAGATTTGTTTTGTTTTAACAGTAAAAATTATATTTTAAATGGTAAAAATTATGGTTGGACCAGAAATAATTACTAAGCTGGAAAGTAAAATTTATCAACCGATCATTTTAAGGCTTACTATTCCATCATAGCGATTTTCACTGTTCTAACCATAATTTTTACTGTTGAAACAATAATATTAACTGTTAAAAATAACAATTTTTTTCCTTTTTCGTCAACTTGCATTTAATTTCCTATGCAAAATGGTGATTTTTGTTTGGATTTCCGTATAATTTTTATTCTTTTTTTCTGTTACTAAATGTAACGATAAAAAAAAAAGCTTTGTTTACTGTACATTAATTTATTACACGTATCCACCGACAAAACGCAAGTTATACGGTTCTTACCTGAAACACAGTCGTTACAGTCGTTAGAAACGGCGCCTGTATGCATAGAAGAGGGCATATCCTGCAAGAGACACCGCAACTTACGACTTCATCCGGTTAATACGACTCACACACACATACACACACACGATTATGCAACGGGGACGTGGAAATTTATCAAGACGGCCCAGCCTGAGCTTTAGCTGACTAATATGTCACGCGAGGCTAAGACATTTGTGGCACGCTTCTAAACCCCCGCAACATTTCTCGCCTAATTACCCATACTTTCTTGTTTTTTTTTCTTTGTTTAATATCGTCCAGGTAAATATCGTCAAATCGCATCACGAAGTTGAATTTTATCTTTTCAATGCTACCCAAGAGTTAGAACATTGTCTATTATCGAATTAAAAAGGTGGGTGAGGATGTTCTTGTATACTTTTTTTTTCATATCTTAGCAAAAAACATTTAATAACAACAAAAAATTAAGAAAATCGACATATTTGAAAAAAGTATCAAATGAAATTGTACACATTTTTTTGCAGTATGAATTTTCGAGCACTGATATAGGTTATTTTTGTCAGTATACAGTCAAGTAACCCACAATATTAGTAAAAGAGATGTGTTAGACGAACTTGAAGCGGTATAATTGTCATCATGACTGATATTAAAGTCACTTAAAAATATTTTCATACTTTATGATTAAAATTGTGTCTTTTTTTTCGTCTTTGCAAATACACGTACATTATCTTAGTCAATATAACTAACTATATCACTAATTACATGGATGCCAATTTTTCAGACAAATTTTAATGAAAGCACTTTAGTATTTAAATGGATAATTGAGAAATGGTTTAAAAAACAAAAAGTACCCTATTGATAAAAATCACAAGGTTAAACAAAAAAGGTTGGAAGATTTCCACTATCGTGTAGATATTTTAAAAGCTATCAGGTATTATTAAAAAAACTACGAGATTTTTAAAACTAATAGGTTACTAGAGTCAACACCAGATGGTTGACCTTACCTCATAATAATAAGTACATGCTTTTTTTTCAAACAGTTTCATGCAAAATTGAGTTTTTTAAGTAAAAAATGCATATTCCTAGTTGAGGATTGGCAGTGTATTCATCCCCGTGGCTCCAGGAAAATCGACAAATTATATTAGTTAAATCCATTGTAATATTAAGTAGTCAAAAACCTCTTGACGTTCCAATTTCTGGTGTATTGGAATCATGGGATATGAGATACTTAAGTCGTGTTAGTACCAGATTAAGATTTAGTCAAGTTGTAACTAAGAGATGGATAAAAATTGAGGAATCCACCTATAGATAATAATAATGTAAATTTTTTTTTAGTTTCTTTACCTAATATTTTCGTACATCATGACCTTGAGAGTGTTACTCCACGAATAATTCATTACTCAACAATCAATATTACAAAAAGCATGCATAAGTACTTTTTTAAAATATTAGGTTGTTGATAACTTTATAAATTAAGGTCGATCTATGCTCTTCATTGATTTTTTACTCAAATCTTGAAAAATGTCTACGAATCTTATGTTTCTAGGAAATTTAATCCTATACTTAAAAAGTTTTATGAATATAATTAAACTTGTATGATTAGCTTATAAAGCAAGAATATATTAATACACAAAATTTCAGATAAGATTGACGCTCGAAATTATAAGAAAAAATCGTTGAACAAACAGATTTTCAACAAAACCATTAATGGAAAGTAGTACATTTTCAACGTTTATATAAAAAAAAAAACCTTATAGCCTCATCGTAAATCAAAAAATCTGTTATATATAAGCTTGTAAGATCATGTAGATGTATAAAGTGGAATTTTAAAAGAAATGTAGACTCACGTATAACTTACTAATAAATTGTTCTATTCTTCAGAAAAGTCTCCTACCCTGTAACGAATACTTGTACGAATGTACAATATGTATATATGATTTTATATCATATATAATATTTAATAATTCAAAGGACATTTGTTATTGCTAAGGTAAGTAAGTAAATAAATAAATAGGAGTTGTTCGAGTGTTTTATTCTATGTAAATATGTAACCAAGTTTCCAGCCCAAGTCAAGTAATTTTAAGTAGTTTTCAAGCAGAGAGGTTTTATAATGGGATAAATATTCTTAGCTATTTTTGAGGCCCTTTCTCTATTTTAAGATCCCAAGATAAATAGTTATTTAAGTAATAAGACGAAGTGATGGACTTTTTCGAGTAGTTGTTATTTCTGGGGCTGAGTGCCAGTTTACAATTTACGTGAAATTAAATTTTCTTTACTAAAAATAGTGCAGAAAACATCTATTTTTCGCACACTGTAATAAAAAAAGTTATTTTTGCAACTTCTCCTGAAATAACAATTTTGGACGAGTCAAGTTTTGTAATTTACAATTTTTTACTCAAACGTAGTGGATTTTTTCTTTTATTAAAGCCAATATAAAGTAAATTGAATTTGTTGAAAAATAAGTTGATCTCTACTAATTATTGGTTTTACATCAAGTTCCATATTTTGTCATGGAAATATACATGTAGGCTCATTCTGAACTATAAATGATAATTGACTAATAAACTTATTCCATTAATTCAACTCGAAGCTAAATAACTAAATGTAAAAACGGCACTTACAAATAAATGCATAAAAGTTAAAGAAAAAAATTAAGTTTGTACTTCACATGCATAATTATGTTGTTTATTATATTTGTAAAAGCAAACTCATATTATTAATTATAATTGTGAACCATACCCAAGTGATCACAAAGTTATAATTAAGCGTAACAATATCGTGATATGGATATTTAATTATAACAGCGATTTTCCTAATCATCGATGTCAATGAGTATTTACTACAACATCTTATATTATCACTCAAAAAATATACAGCAATAAATTATTCAACTTAATGAGAAATGCGGCAAAACAAACGTATTTCCTGTTCAGTTGAAAACAAGAAAACGTGCAGTTCAATAGTTAAAATTGTTTTTACTTTAATTTTTATATCGATTCCTTTGATGAATTTTCCAGTTTATGTCTTAATAAAACTTAATACTGGCTACACGACAAAAACTTTATACACACATTTATAATAGTTTAAAGTCATTAACAATTAAAAAATGCATGTAATTAATATAGTAAATTTAGTATATCAGGCCAAAGATTTAATAAGAAGTTGGATATCGCAAATATCACTAATATTTTATTTTAAAGTATACAAATTTGTAGGGAAAATATGTTTGGTTTATCCGCTTGACAAAAATGCTTCTAAATTTGCAAAACTAATAAATCAGTGTGTTTGGTATGTTTATTTCATCAACTTAACTATTATTGCTGCGTCTATTTCTCTGTCAATATATAACGCAGGTTTAGATGTATCCTCTTTCTTCACATTTAGCTTTGAGTTAATTGTTTGCCTTGAAATCGTATTCATACTGTTGTATTGTAAGACTCAACAATCACAGATACAGGTAACATGATATCAATATTTCTTTGAAGAGTGTAAAGAATTAAAAATCAAATATTTATGAAGAAAACTTTATCTTTTTATAGGATTTGCTACAAATTTTTGAAGACTTCATTTTAAATGCAAATGATAAAAAGACCGCACTGATACGAAAACATGGTTCTCGCTACATTAAACTGTTTCCTTTCTCTTTTGGAAACATAGTATTTGCGGCCAGTTTATTTATATACGTATCACTTTCAAGTGTACCTAAGGAACTACCTTTATTGATTAGTTATCCATTTTCTATAAATTCATTAACCATATGGACTTTACTGTATCTTCACCAAATTTTAGCAATTATTCTTTGTTTGTCCATTCCTTATCTTGATTCTACTATTTCACTTTTCTTTTTCCTGGCAATAATCGAATTAAAACAGCTTAAAAGAGAATTTAGAAGTGCAAACAGCTACAGGGATTTAAATATCTGTATTTTTAAACATCAATTGATAATACGGTAAGCGTTTAATACAAAATTTACTGTTTTAAAATAAACATTATACAATAATTTTCAAAATAAACTGTCGTCAGATATCTTAGTAAAACAAACCACTTGGCATTTCTTTACATTGCAAAATCAATAACAATTTTGTCCTTGTATGTTATTATGGATTGTTTGAACTTTTTAACCGTAATGTTTTTCATAAAACATGTAATAATTTTCAAGTATGATAAATTTTTTTATTTATGTACAGTCTAGAATATCTACGGCACTACGAATAGTACCAATATTTTCTATAGCAAATGTTATCATGAGTGTGTACACATCATCACTTTTTTCTGAAAATATAAAGCAGTCGGTAAGTATACCTTGTGATAGTATTATTTTTTTAAATTATTTTTATTTTGATGAATGAATCCTCAGGGATATGACATAGGATTAGCTGTGTATTCCTCCCAATGGCACCAGCAAAGTCGTGAAATTGTATTGGCAAAGTCTATGGTAATATTAAGAAGTCAAAAACCTCTTGGAGTTTCAATTCCTGGTGTACTAGAATTGTGGGACATGAGATATTTAAGGCGGGTAAGTTAGACAGATCTTTGAAGTATAAAATGGATCATTTAACATTAATGTTTGTATTTTTAGCTTCTTTACGGACTTTTTTCGTACGTAATAACTTTACGTATGATAATTCATTTATGATGCGTCATCCATCTTAAGATTCGCAAAAATTATGGTTATAATTTGTTTTTAAATATTGTATTCTGTTAATAATTATGTTGAATAAATTATGTTAAATAAAGTAATATTTTACTATTTAGCTATATAGCTTGTTTTTTACATCAACCTTAAAAAAATTTTTTGACTTTTTAGTTAGTTATTTAGCAGAGAATAAGCAATGAAATTACCTTTTTATTTTACTTTCAAATTAATTTAAGTGTGAATTTCGAAATATTATGTCAGAACAACACAGCATTCGAGACGTTTACTTATTGTTATCATGCATATGGTGTATTAAAATAGTACAGTAGTATTCGTATATCTAAATGTGTATGGCATCGATTTATGCGAAAAAACGGTTACTGCGTACATGTAAAAGTTATGAAATTTGGAAACATAAAAATATGACGAGAATCTGTAATACATATAAATAAAAAAAGCAGCTTATACGTTAATTGGTAAACATATTTAATTGGTGCATGGATGCTAGTCTTTGACAATATGCTTTGCAAATGAGGTATGTGTTTGAAAAAATACATTAATTACATTGTAGTAATACCGTCATAATAGATCGTACACCATGTGTAATATACAAACAGTGTGTCCATCAAGTCGGGTCGACTAAAACTTGGGGACAAGTTTTCTATTTTGCAATTTTCAATTTAAGCGCAGTGGCTATTCTTTAAAAAGATAGATGATTTAAATTTGTTGAAAATAATTTTTCTCAACTGATTTTTAGTTTCACATCAAATCATATTCTTTGTTAAATGATGATATGGGTTACATTACAAAAACTGCCACTTTATGCGTCATGTTCGAATACGTCGGATCAACATCTAGTAGATATTTGAAAATGATATTATATTTAAATGTTTCACAACATAGAAAAAATTATGAAAAAATTATAAACGTTGAATTCAAAAATTCTGATTTTTTACCTTAAGGTATGGCAGTTTTTTTGAATTTTCCAATGGCAAATACTTAGTCCACTGAAAGACTTTCATATTTAACTTCATTTTCTGAAGCGTTTCATTTTTAACATATTGAGAAATAATTTAAAAAAGTTTTCACGGTTATTTTGTAATAAGAATCATGTAGCGTTCTTTACCTATCCTAACTTTTAGGATACCAAAGCCTGAAGAAACCCCCCGGCTCCCTAACTACTGTCTTTAACGTGTACATGTGTTTATTTATGGGATGTAACTGTAAGAATCGTACTGGATAACAAGATAATAAAATATATTAAATGGATAATTTTACACGATTCAGCAGTAAAAAATTTACTACTCATTTTTTTAACGTATTTTTATAATTTTTAAAAGAATTAGCAGATTTTATAAATAAATTCAAAGTAATCAAATTTTTTCAAAGAAGTACCTTCTTATCGTTACAGTGACCTCCAAATATTCATTCAAACAGCTAATAAATTTTACATGTCAAAAAAAGAGAAAATGATATTTTTTTTATTCACCCTATTACCTACCCACATACATTATGGGCTCGTTTGAATTTTAAATATTTTTCTAACAATATTATTCTGTTGAATTTGACTAGATGCTAGATATTTAACTGTAAAATCGGTATTTAAAAATTGTTACGCAAATATTAAAAAAATAAATAAATAAATAAAATTTTTTTATTTCTGATAAGGTAAAAGTACCACCTAGAAACACGTAAAAATTCTGTCCCCACATGAAACAGTAGGAATGAATATAGTTTTAGATGATTGTTTACGAAGAAATTATTCTCGTACAATCTTTTAAGTGTAAACTTCTTTAAACAGTAAACATTTTTATTTGTTTCATGTTCTGGTCTCAGCAAAAAAAGATTATCGTGAAGTACTGTTTCAAACTGGGACACATCGGGAACATAACCTCAAGCACATGATGCCCCTCGTATGAAACACACTGAGTGCATATAAATACATGTGGGTTTCATACGGGGGACATACTGTTTCAAAAGTAGGACATACATTTTAGTAATGTTTCATCAAAAATTAAAATACTAAAGATCAAGACGAAGCGCTTCTGAAGAAACAAAATTTACGCTAAACAAGTCAATATTATTTTTTTTATAAAAATCATAAGAAAACACTTGCCAAAAACCGTTCCAAAGTAGTACCTTTATCTTACATATGCATTATTTAATAACTTCTTTCAACAAGTCGATTCATACCATCAGAAACAATTGTGAAAAATAACTAAAATTTTTAAAGTTGTAATCAATCATTATATTTTCATCAGTCCTACCATCGATTCTTCAATATACTTCTTCAATAAATTGATCGATATTAGATGTATCTACAAGGTATATCGCTATTATATAGCAACTAGACTTAATAAACGTAATTACCGTAACGTATATAATAGATATTCACGGATAATTACTATAATTTCATATCACTGAAATAATACATAAATCAATTATTAAATATCTTGAGAAATGATGTCAAGGCATGTATGTCTTCGATGCAGTTATAAACACGAAACTGCGAGTGTAAGTTGATAGATTTTTTATCTTAAACTATTACCCGATTTTCTTTGTTAAATCGTCCAGCTTACACTACAATGTAAGTTTATAAAACATCTAAATTGGTGCTGGCTTCAACGTAACAAGATCTTCCACTAGAATAAAACAATTTAAATAAATAGACCAATTAAAAAATGCATATAATCAATAAAGTAAATTTGGCTTACAAAGCCAAAGGATTAATGAAAAATTTGGTATCGCTACTGTCACTGTTATTCAATTTTAAATTGTACAAATGCGTAGGAGAGTTTTGTTTGGTTTATCCGCTTGACAAAAATGCTTCTAAATTTGCAAAACTAATAAATCAGTGTATTTGGTATGTTTATTTCATCAACTTAACCATTACTGCTGTGTCTATTTCTCTGTCAATGTATGGTGCTGGTTTGGATGTATCTTCTTTCTTCATATTAAGCTTCGAATTAGTTGTATGCCTTGAAATCATGTTAATTTTGTTGTATTCTAAAACTCAACGACGACAGATACAGGTAAGATGCCACGATTACTTGTGGAAAGATACACAGATTTAAAAACCAAATACTTATAAATAAGAATTTATTTCTTAACAGGATTTGTTAACAGTTTTTCAAGATTTCACCTTAAATGCAAATGATGAGAGGATTGAACTGATACGAAAACATGGTTCCTGCTACATTAAACTATTTTCTTCCTCTTTTGGAAACATAGTATTTGTGGCCAGTTTATTTATATACGCATCACTTTCAAGTGTACCTAAGGAACTACCTTTATTGATTAATTACCCGTTTTCTATAAAATCATCAACCACATGGACTTTACTGTATCTTCATCAAATTTTAGCAATTATTCCATGTTTGTCCATTCCTTATCTTGATTCTCTTATTTCACTTTTCTTTTTCCTGGCAATAATCGAATTAAAACAGCTTAAAAGAGAATTTAGAAGTGCAAACAGTTACAGGGATTTAAGTATCTGTATTTTTAAACATCAATTGATAATACGGTAAGCCTTACGGTGCAATTATTTGTAAAAAAACGTCACACAATAATTTTCAAAATAAATTGTCGTTAGGTATCTTAGTAAAACCAACCACCTGGTGCGTCTTTACATTGCAAAATCAGTAGTAATTTTTTCCTTATATATTATTATGGATGGTTTGAACTCGTTAACCGTAAGTAATATTTCAAATGAACAATTTAACCATTTTTAATAAAAAATACAGTTGTTCTTATTAAGTACAGTCAGAATTGTCCACGTCTATACGAATAGTCCCAATATTTTCCGTAGTAAGTGTCATTATAAGATTTTATATATCATCACTTTGTTCAGAAAATATAAAGCAGTCGGTAAGAGCGACTAACAATAACTTTTGTTTTTTCGGAAGTTTCTTGTATTTTATGTAACCAACATGTCTTCAGGGTCACGACATAGGATTAGCTGTGTATTCCTCCCAATGGCACCAGCAAAGTCGTGAAGTTACATTAGCTAAGTCCATGGTAATATTAAGAAGTCAAAAACCACTAGGTGTATCAATTCCTGGTATATTGGAATCATGGGACATGAGATATTTAAGTCGTGTAAGTTAAGACAGAACTTTTGAATAAAATAGTTTGTATAATAACTAAGTGTTTGTTTTTAGCTTCTTTACGGACTTTTTTCATTTATAATGACCTTAAGAGTGATAATCCATTAATAATAAATCAGGCAATTGTCAGTTGTATAAAAAGTATTTGATGGTGTTAAAACGACAAGTTATTTATTAACTTTATCAAATATAAATAAAATACTACTCAGAAATATAAAATTTTTCTTACTTTTATCTTTAATTAGATGCTTCATTAGAGGCTGTGTGAAAATTTTTCATAATACCTTTAGTGAACTAAGAGTTGCTAAGCAGACTCTGGAAGTACTAAGATGTGCCTCTATAAAAAATTTTAGTTTTTACAATTGTTTTACACCTTTTGTTGTTATAATGTTTATCAATTGACAAAAACATATACTTGTTAAAAAACCAAAGATTGTGGGAGATTTCTAAAAATACGTAAATCATCTATTAAGAATGTAGGAAAAATTTCCACCCAAATATAATAAATGAAAACAATAAACAGAAAAATATGTAGAATTATTTAATAATAGTTAGAAAATTAAATCACAATAAAATGTTTCTTCATATGCTATTATTTTCGTAACTACACTTACAGTCATGATAATTGTTATGTTCATTTACGCATGTGTATTATATAAACCTACATTTTACAAATGCGAATTATTATTCAAGCAAAATTATGTAATGTATTCAAACTGTATTCATGTTCAGTCAATAAGTAAATAAACGAATAAAAATAGTTCGAGTATTTTATTCTATGTGTATACGTAATCAAATTTCCAGTCCAATAAATTTCAGTAATTTTTAAGTGGTTTTTTAGTGGTGAGATTTTATCACAGAGAAATTAAATTCCCAGATTTAATGTGTGCGATATGCTTATTTCATAATGTTATACAAAAGTATTCGTATTTGTCTATATCTATAAAAGTAATCACGATAATTTAGAGCATGTAAGAAATTAATTTTTTACGACTAATATGATGTGGTAATTTGTTTCAAGTAAGAAAATAAAACATAAAAGATAATCATCGAGATTCACTTACATTATTTCTCAGAGAAACTCTAAATAAATAATTACCTTGACAAGCAAGCAATCAAGTAAAGGCTTACGCAATTGTGACAACATCATTATTTTACAGCTATAGGTAAACATATATACAAATAAATAATGATTGATACCCGCGTAGCGGTACGACGTAATTTAAAATTTTTCTTCACAATACTTATTCCTAAAATTTTGTACAGACGATCTTGAAAAATTATGATCCACCTTATAAAAGAAAATGTTTTATTTTTTACGGACCAAAAATACGTTGAAAAAAACGAGTCGTTTCATATCTTGACATGTATAGATAATAATCCTAGGAATCAAAATATTTATTACAGTTTTTGTAACATTTCCTAATAGCAAAATGTGTTTGTTAAGGCGTTAATAACAAAAATCACCCAAAATAATCGGGAACTGTTAACAACATGTTTTTCTGTACGACAAAAGTATCTCATTATTTTACTTAATTTTATTAAATATCTTGAGGGTGTCCATTAGATAAGAAATATTGTACATAAAAATAAGGTAAAGGACCCAATACTCGACCACTCTACACAACTTTTAGGTTGACTAACCAAGAAAATAAAACAGTTATGAAAATTTGGTACTGAAATTGTTGGACAGCATAAACAAACTACTTAACTTTATAGTAGTGCAAATAAAAAAGGATTGCCTTCTAAAATTTAATCACTTTAAAGAATTAACAAACGTAACTTTCTTACCCCAAAAGTCGATCACCTAATTTTTGGTTTCTGCACATGTGTAGTTGACAAAATTTTAATTTTGCGCATGTGCAGATGACATAAATAAAATACTGGCTCTGTTCGGAAATGATGCGTTGGTTAAGTTTTTGGTTGGTACCTACCCCCACCCTGGCTTAACTAACTGACCGTGCGTTCGCACATGTAAACAATAGTTAATCAGCTGGTCACGTTTTGGCGCACTTTGAGCGCTTTCAAGTCCTCTTTTTAACCTTAAAAGCGCTTAAAGTGCGCCAAAATGTGATCAGCTGATTAACTATTGTTTACATGTGCGAACGCACGGTCAGTTAGTTAAGCCAGGGTGGGGGTATAGGTACCAACTTAATACTTAACCAACGTATCATTTCCGAACAGAGCCACTGTGGTCGAGTATTGGGTTCTTTACCTTAGATTCGTTCACCTTACAATCCAGGGACGGTCGGGGACAGTGTGAGCGAGTCGGAGACGAAAGTGAACAAGTGCTCTTCTCCGATCGTCCCCGATCGTCCCTGACCGTACACGATGCGCAGTTGTACACGTTAGGTTAGGTTAATGCTGTATGTAAACAATAGTTTGTAAATAAAGAAGTGCAAATACAAAAAAGTTTGTTTACTTTTTGCATTAACCTAACCTAACATGTATAACTGTGCATCGCGTACGGTCAGGGACGATCGGGGACGATCGGAGAAGAGCACTTGTTCACTTTCGTCTCCGACTCGCCCACACTGTCCCTGACCGTCCCTGGATTGTGAGGTGAACGAATCTCTTATGTGTAGAAAAAATTTCTAGGCTATGTTTTGACATAAATGTGAAAGGGACAGATGACTTTTCAAAGAGTAGACTTTTCTACTACAGTGAGAGATATAATTACTTAAGGTAAATGTCCCTATTATAACCATAAATTTTATCACACTTACTTCTTTAATTTTTTCTTCTTAACTGTGAGCTTTAACAGTAGAAATTTTGGTATTATCTGGTGCGCTATAAATTTACCATTTTTATTATAATTTTTAAATATGGTTTTTGTTAAAATACTTTATTTTATAAAAAGATTACAAGACCAAAATGTACATAATTATAAAACGTTGTACCTATTGTTTCATATTTTGTCCCTATTTATGAAACTTTTTAAAAAACGTAAATTTAGTATAATATTTTAAGACAATTAAAGCTTTTTTACTTGCATAACACTATTTTATTTAACAAAAATAATTATATCGTTTATTTGTTTACTAGAAGTATATAAATTCCTCGTTGAAGTTTGGTGCCATAATATGTACAATTCAAAAGATAGGTTATGTACGACTTTGTCCCTATTTATGGAATTATCTTTAAAATTGGTCATTTATTGTATGTAAAACGAAATTTTTCTTGTGAATTCCTAAAGATACATACAATATACAACTACCACAATTTTTTTATCAAGTTAGTTGTATAACAAATACATGAATTTTCATATTCCATAAATAGGGACACATTCCACGAATAGGAACATTTACTTTACCTGTACACATTCCACAAGAAGCAAGATGATTTCCCGTTTATATAGTAAAGGATTTTAATTTTTTAACTTTTCAAATTTTTCTGACCACTTTTAATATTCTTCGTAGATTATTAAACCACTGAACTTTTTAATATACTGCTTTAACTGGATGGAAATTTTTTTTTCAACTCAAGAGACGTAAGTACATGGAAAAAATTTGAAGGAAAAAAACGTCAAATTTTCTTACCTTTATCATTTTGGACTGGAAAATTGAAAAATTTGTGTAGCAGGCAATATACAACAAGGTTGATGATTTTGAAATTCAGAAAATATGGAAAAAAGTCAAAAAAATTAAACAATGTTAGAAAATTTTGATCCCGTGATATTCAAATATAAAATTTAATTATTTTGTATAGATTTGCACCTGTTTAATTCAAAATTTTTGGATTTTTGAAGTATAAATTTTTCTTGTAGGGTATAAAGAAGATTTTAAAGGGCACGTGATCTAAGAATCATAATTAGAAAATAATAAAATACGTATGGGCTTGTTTTGAATTTCAAACGATATTTAATTAATAATAATTTTTAATAATTTTTCTATTTAATTTGATTCGATGCTAGATTGTTAAACGTAGTTCATGGTATACATAACACACGTGTTAAAAAAAATGAATGAAATTGGTAGTACTCATGCATGGTTTTACTATAAATGATACTGATTTTAGGAAATCCCCAAAGGCTTTATAAAATTATGATCAACCAAATTTTCCCAACTCCTACTATCGAATTCTGTAAGGTATATTAACAACCTACAAAACTCGTGAAAAAAAATTGGACTCAATATAGGTGTTTTATTAATACATCGACTTCCATAGCCATTAGTTTTCATAGGTAATGACTATAATTTCTTAGCACTGGTGGAATGTACATCTATAAATAATTAAACTTGATGAGAAATACCAAGACATATGGGTATCTAATTCAGTTATAAACAAGAAAATGCGCGTATAAGTTGATAGATTTTTTAACTTTTACCTTATTGTCTTTCTTGAACCAATCACTTTACACTTATGATTTGGTTCTATAAATAATAATACTACTACTACTAATAATAATAATAATAATAATAATAATAATAATAATAATAATAATAACAATAATAATAAAAATAATAATATAACATATATACGTTCATACAGGCTACGTAACAAAAAGATACTACACCTATTTTTAGTAGGTTGAAACAATATAGCAATTAAAATAATGCACATTATCAACAAAGCAAATTTAGTTTATAGAATCAAAGGTTTAGTAAGAAATTGGGTATTGCTGCTGGCACTGTTATTCAATTTTAAACTGTACAAATTCATAGGAAAAATATGTTTGATTTATCCGCTAGACAAAAATGCTACTAAATCTGCAAAACTAATAAACCAGTGTGTTTGGTATTTTTATTTCATCAACTTAACCATTACTGCTGTGTCTATTTCTCTGTCAATATATAACGCAGGTTTAGATGTATCCTCTTTCTTCACATTTAGCTTTGAGTTGATTGTTTGCCTTGAAATCGTATTCATACTGCTGTATTCTAAAACTCAACAATCACAGATACAGGTAACATGACATCAATATTTCTTTGAAGAGTATACAGAATTAGAAATCAAATATTTATGAAAAAGACTTTATCTTTTTATAGGATTTGCTACAAATTTTTGAAGACTTCGTTTTAAATGCAAATGATGAAAAGATCGCACTGATACGAAAACATAGTTCATGCTATATTAAACTTTATGCTTTTTCATTTGGAAATATGGCCTTTATGGCCAGTTTATTCATATATAAATCACTTTCTAGTGCACCTAAGGAACTACCTTTATTGATTAATTATCCATTTTCTACAAATTCATCCACCACATGGACTTTACTGTATCTCCATCAAATATTTTCAATCCTACTTTCTTTGTCTATTCCTTATCTTGATTCTCTTATTTCACTATTCTTTTTCCTGGCAATAATCAAATTAAAACAGCTTAATAGAGAATTTAGAAGTGCAAACAGTTACAGGGATTTAAGTATCTGTATTTTTAAACATCAATTGATAATACGGTAAGCGTTTAATTCAAAATTTACTGTTAAAAATAAACATTATACAATAATTTTCAAAATAAACTGTCGTCAGATATCTTAGTAAAACAAACCACTTGGCATTTCTTTACATTGCAAAATCAGTAACAATTTTGTCCTTGTATGTTATTATGGATGGTTTGAACTCGTTAACCGTGAGTAATGTTTTTCGTAAAGGATGTAATAATTTTCAAGTATGATAAATTTTTTATTTATGTACAGTCTAGAATATCTACGGCACTACGAATAGTACCAATATTTTCTATAGCAAGTGTTATTATGAGTTTTTACACATCATCACTTTTTTCTGAACATATAAAGCAGTCAGTAAGTATACCTAGCGATAATATTATTTTTTTAAATTATTTTTATTTTGATGAATGAATCCTCAGGGATATGACATAGGATTAGCTGTGTATTCCTCCCAATGGCACCAGCAAAGTCGTGAAATTGTATTGGCAAAGTCTATGGTAATATTAAGAAGTCAAAAACCTCTTGGAGTTTCAATTCCTGGTGTACTAGAATCGTGGGACATGAGATATTTAAGGCGTGTAAGTTACGACAAATCTTTGATGTAAAATAGATTGTATAATAATTAGGTTTTTTGTTTTTAGCTTCTTTATGGACTTTTTTCATTTATAATGACCTTAAGAGTGATTATCCGTTAATGATATGATATCCAACTTTTAATTCTACAAAATCCAACTATTATTAATTTACCTACAAACATTTTACTTCACTAATTATTTTGTTGAATAAAGTATGCTCTACTGTTCAACTGTATAACTTTTTTACATCTATTTTTTCATCAAAAAAAATGTATGAAAAACCGCTCCATATATATTATCAGAGATCTCCACTTGTTTTACTTATGCGTACGATGAATAATTATTTTATCTTTTTTATACGATGTAGAAAGGTATTTCAATTTTTTTTTTTAACTTTTTAATTTTTTATATAGATAAAATTTTTTTCATCAACTACAATATACAGACCACAATACTTTTGACTACTATTCTAAAATCATTTAATCTACGTATTGTATCTATATAATATTAATTTGATTTTTTCAACATTTTTTTTATTATAAGCCTTATTTTTTAATTACCCAAAGTGTGTCCAAACAATATTTTTCTATCATTATCATACATTAAAGTTCTACTATTCTTGCTATTTTATTTAATGCCAATTTCACAAGTTAGGGAAACATAAATAATTGTACAAGGAATGTAATTACCTTTAAAAGCATTACAAGGAAAAAAGTAATCTACGATTTCGTTTTGAACACTATATTAAATTGAAATCATGTCATCTAAATTATTTCACTTTACTATAGTCATCTCCTTTTATTTGACAACCACGTCAAAAAGGACATGAAGAAAAACATCTTCTGTCATTTCATAGTTTACCATCAGAGTGACCATTAAATAAAATATACCGAAGAACATTATCCTTAAAACCCATTGTATAATGAAAAAAAAATTTTCAGAATTAAAAAAAAAAACTTACTAAAATAGTTCCAAGCAAATTATCGCTTGAAATAAAGTTCTATTTTAGTACAGTAAAAAATATTTTATTATAAATAGAATTTTTTTTGTGTAATAAAATTTTATTTTGTTCTAAGAGAAGATGTACTTGGAAATGTTCTATTAAATACTTTTTAGATACTAAAAATTTATTTTTTTTAGTGTTCTAATTCAAGAGACGAAATAAAAATAAACAAATCTGAATGAAAAGGTTTTTTACAAATCCTGCTGTAAAAAGTAATGAGTTTTCAACGTTTGTTGATAAAAAAAAAAAATAGCAATACATTTTTGAAATCTTAAATAAGTATGGTCGAAGTACGTACTTCAGGAACGATTAATGTTAATCTTAATGAAATTAAAAATAGCAATAATAATTTTTACAGTACAATATTATTTTGAAATTTTTCAAATTGTACACTTCTATATTTTAAAATTGTTCTCATAAAAAATATTTTATACATCTGCACTGGAACTGTAACTAGAGCTTTCGGCAAGTTCAGATATAGAGTATTTTATATTATTGTATTTTATATTGTTATGATTAATTTATGTCAAGTGTAAGTCTTTTATCAAAGTTTGTACTCATACAGAGTAAAAAATTAAAAATATTAATAAAAATATTTTTTGTTACTTCCAAAGAAAAAAGAAAAGTTTTAGATTTGGAGTAATTCCTACTTGATGAACACTTTGTTATTTAAAGAAATCTGCTTTTTTGTTATTTATCACTCATCCATGATTTATCCTCCATCTGAATAATTTTTTCTAGTCTTTCAGAATTTTTACCTCCTCCCACTTTCCACTTTACTAAGTTGAAAAAACAAATTTAATTCATACAGTATATACGTACCATTTCAGTATCGATTTCATTCTGGGAATATTTTACGATTACCACTGATTGTACCAGCTATCCAAATGATTTAAAGTCATAATAATAAGTTAATATATTTTTTAGTTACTCATTATTACTTCGTAATTGACACCTTTGATGAATTTATTGATTGTAGGTTCGTCATCTGCCTACTCAACAGTATTATCCTTGAAGTTGATTAGATATAGGTGTATGTAACGAATGATCTCATTTTTAATGATATCTAATCTTTTTTATTGCAATTGGTTATTGCTGGAAAAGTCAGTATTAATGAATAGTTAAAACCTATGTAGAAACGACGTCAAAGAATATTTTTTCATATTCAGTTGAAAACAAGACGCGCTTCAGAGTCTTAGACTTTTTCTAATTTTAATCTTTGTCTACGATTTTCTTTATTGACCCTTTTGACTAATACAAAAATATAACTTCATCACAAAAATAAGATAAATAAATTAATACTGCACAAAGTTTTATAAAACATACTCAACGAATTAAGTAGTATATAAATAAATATACCAATTAGAAAATGAACGTAGCCGATGGAGTAGATTTAGCAGCTTATAAAATCAAAAGATTCGTAATTAATTGCGTGTCTCAACTGTCTCTGCTGTTCAATTTTCAACTGTACAAATTCGTTGGAAAATTTTTAGCGATATATCCTTTGGAAGAAAATGCTTCTAGATTTCTGAAACTTATAAATCAGTGTATTTGGTATATACTTTTTGTCAACCAAATTGTTATTGCAGTGTCCCTTTTATGGTCCATTGATCATGTTGGATCAGATTTATCTACTTTTTTCAATTTCGGTTTAGAACTCATTTTTTGTCTTGACACATTATTAATATTGTTGTATACTAAAAGTCAAAGACGACAGACAAAGGTAAGGTTTCACAGGTAATAAATAAAGAAATACAAATAATCATAAGCTTAATACTAATAATAACAAAATAAATTAATTATTGCAGGATTTGTTAAAAATCTTTGGGGAAATTATCGCAGATGCAGATAATCAGAAACTCTCACTGATACAACAACGTGGTTCATGTTACATTAAGTTATATGCTATTTCGTTTGTAGTTGTTACAAGTGCGGCCATTTTAGTGTTATATAAATCGCTTTCGAGTGTACCGGCACAACTTCCTTTAGTGATTAATTATCCATTTCTGATAAATTCCTCTACCATATGGGCTTTAGTATATGTTCATCAAATTCTTTCACTATTAATGTTATGGTCTATCCCTTATCTTGATTCTTTTATTTTGATGTTTTTTTCCTAGCAATAGTCGAATTAAAACAGCTTAAAAGATAATTTAAAAATGCAACCAATTACGAAAATTTTATTAATTGTATTTCCAAGCATCAGTTTGTAACACGGTAAGCGTAACGTGCAATTTTTATTGAACATAAACATAACACATGATTTTTTAAATAAACTGTCTCTAGGTATCTTCATCAAACGAACTCACTGGCACATCTTTACATTTTGAAATCGATTATAATTTCATTCATGTATTTTATTATAGATAGTTTGAACTGGTTTACCGTAAGTAACATTTGTTTCAAAAAATGTAAGAATAAATTTCCAATAAATTGTATGCATTTTTTCAGTCTGAGTTACCACTTGCTTATCGAATAGCACCAATATCGTCAGTTATAAGTATTTCCATGCGATTTTATATATTCTCACTGTGTACTGAAAATATAAAACAGTCGGTAAGGATTAATTATAATGTTTAATACGTTTATTTCGAAAAATTTGTTATACTTTATATTATAAAAATATCCTTAGGGGTATGACGTAGGATTAGCAGTGTATTCTTCCCAATGGTACGAGCAAAGTCGTAAAATCGTATTAGCTAAGTCAATTATAATATTGAGATGTCAAAAACCACTTGGTGTGACAATCCCCGGTGTATTGGATTCATGGGACATGAGATATTTGGGTCGTGTAAGTTGTTGATTCAATTTCGTGTAATATAGATATGAACCATGTAATTAATATACTTATATCTTTTTAGTTTTTTTACCTAATAGTTTCATACATCATGACTTTGAGAGTGATAATCCATTGATAAGACGTCACATTTTTATCATTGTTATAAAAAGCAATTGTAATATTTTATTTTCCTGAATAGTAACTGGTAAGTATTTATTTATTAGGTACATGGTATACTGTTGAAAAATGTAAACTGTTAAATTAACACTTCAAAATGTCTATGAATTTTAGAAAATCAAGAAGATTTGGATAATGCATAAAAATCTAATCAGTAAAATCCAAAATTTAAGAAAACGTAACCTAACGAGTGCAGGTTTATTCGTTGTTTTCTTTTAATATGATCATTAGACAACTGAAAAAACGAACTAATTGTTATTGTAGATTCAAGCACTTAAAAAGACTTTTTTCTCTCCTGTCAAAGCCTTTTATTTTGTCTTTTAGTTACTTTAAAGTGGTTTGTAATGATGATTTAATTCCAATCACCTGGTTATCTCAGTACCATACTTGGCAACTATGTGTCGCTTGGCACACCAAAGAAGGCGAATGCGAATTTAGTTGAAACATATTGACCATAGGGACAATAAAAGTCTTTAGTAAATATGTCATTTAACTCGTTAAAATCTGTTAGTTTATTCTTATAAAAATAAAAGACGATTAGAAAATATCTAGGGACATACTTTCTTTATTAACATAACTTTACTCAAAATTTTTGTAAGATTACAATTTGACGATGGTTATTATTTTGAAATGACTTGAAACATTCCAATTAGTATACACAATTTGTAAAGGTAAATGGTATATTAGTATTATTATTCTTAATCCTACCCCGAAAGATTGTTTGTCCAGTGACTGAAACCATTCATTCGTGTATTGTTGTTTCAAACAAGTTACATACACTATTTGTTTGGTGTGGTTAAAAAAAATTAATTTTATTGGTTATAGTCATACCTATACGAAATAAATCAAGTTTATTATGTGAAAATGATCTAGAGTAATTTTGTTTTGTTCATACATTCTATGGAAAAAAGCAATTAGACAGAGCGTTATATTAAGTGAAATTTAATATAAAATTAAATTACACAAAGTCTATTTATAATTACTAGTTTTCCCTTCTACATGACGTAAACTTTTTTTTTAAAGAAAAAAATGGTTTATAACGATTGAATATTTTTCTATTGCAGCATTTACGTTAAATATAATCTTAAAAATAACGTTGACATAACTCAATTTATAAAAATTGTATTGGTAAGATTTAGTACTTGTACGTTAGCAACTGCGAAAAAATAAACGAATCAATTCAAGAGAAATGTTGTTATTGCTATGTAAAGATTTATGCTAATTAAATTATAAATTGCAAAAATATATGTATGTGGTCAGATGAATAAAAAATAAAGATAATACATAAATTGAAGAACCAAGAACAACATGAAGATCTTGTGTGAATCCTTTGAAGTGTTTGTACATTATTTTCGGCAGTATCATATGAATACGAGTCCCATTTTAGAATATTTCTACAATAAATGTCCTATTATAACAAGAGTCCAAGAAACTATTGTTCTAAAAAGGGCTTAATCATAACATGTAAGGAAAACCTTACAAAATAACAACGAAAATTGAAAAATCCCAAAATGATTAGTTTGTGACCTATCGTTTATTATACTTTTTTTATTGTTGCTATGCAGTCTCTCATAAAAAAGTTTGTACTAACCTAGCCCAAAAACGTCCTTTATTACTATTACAAAAAATATATAGCTCAAGTAAGGAATTAATAAATTCTCACCGTTGCGCTTGATGATACAGACATATATTGAGATTAAGGAGGTTATTAAAAAATCATATTAAAAAACGACAAAACAGTTATGTGTCCAGTTTTTATCACACTTTATTAAAAAAGAAAATTCACTATCGAAAAATAATGATAAATACAAGGTTTTTTTATGCATTTGGTAGAATAACAATACATTTAAAGAAAAAACGTTATAAGGGCAGCACTAGTTGCCAAAACGTTGCAAACAAATTTTGTATTTTTTGCTTTTCTTCTGATAATTGCCTAAATAGATCCAAAACTATTCAAGTTTCGTAACGTGGAGAGCGAAACAAGAATTTGAGACATCAAAAATAAAACTCGTTACATTTTTTTTAAATTTAAGATCAGGCCTTGGCTACAATAATAAATTATTGTCTGTCAATTAATTAATTTATATAATAATTAATGTAAAATCACTAGAATCCTCTAGAATATTAAATGTAACTTCTTTGAATACAACAATTTACTGTGAAAAAGTATCGTAGAAACAATTGACTATCTATCAACATTTAAAGCCTTTGTTAACTTATAAAACATTTTATTACCATAAAAAATTTTTTTTGTTAATTATACTGAAGGAAACTTTCACTTTAAAAATTTTTAAATAAAAAAAGACATGTACATACATGTACATATTTTTTTATCACTTTACACGCATTATCGACGAAATAAAATACAATGTCAAAGCACAGAAAATTTCGCTTGAGACAAACGATACAAACAAATGACCCTGGTAGAAAATTACTACTTAAACTGGCTTGAAACACGTCAACGTACATGAGTAAATTGGCTTATAATATGTTGACAAGTTTTTGGTCAGTTTATGTAATAAAGTTTCTACCAAGGAAATTACATAGAAATATGACCTTTCGAATCCAGTCATCAAACAAATAAAAAATGTTTTATCTATAGTTTACAATGTTCCTACGAGCACAAATAAGTCGATAAAAATCACTCAAGCATTTAATATTAGAATTTTGGAACATTGTACAGCATTTCAACGATAGGTGATTACATGGTGTTGCCCTTTACATGATTAAAAAGTCAATTACATTTAGAGTTTTCGTAACCTATTCTTCTTTAATAAACTTTTTTGTAGCCGAGGAATTTACACCATATTCCAATAAATATTGAGTATCAAAATGTTGTATAAGAACACTTAGGTAAGCTACACTTGTTGAAATGTTTATTTATACAGGCGTATAGTGGTTAATTTGTTCAGTTAAAGGTCATTTACATCCAGGTTGCAATCGTAAATTTGCTCACCAGTGTGTACATGAAAAAAAACGATCTGTCCGTTTTTCTGAACAAAATCATCTCCGCAGTCATCACACTCATAAGGAAACTCGACAGTGTGTTAACTTAACATGTCTATTGAGACTACATTTGGTAGAAAACTTTTTTTCACAACCACTTTCGTCACACTCATAGGGACGCTCCCCAGTATGAATGCGTATATGACTTATCAACGCACTGTTGTGAGCAAACGCTTTTCCACATCCTGCCTCACTGCACTTAAAGGGACGCTCGCCGGTGTGGATGCGTGTGTGCACTAAGAGACTGTTTTGTTGAGTAAAAGCTTTGCCACATCCGGCCTCTTTGCACTTAAAGGGTCGCTCCCCAGTGTGTGTGCGTGTGTGTACTGAGAGATGACTACGTTGAGGAAAAGCTTTTCCACATCCAGGTTGATGGCATTTGTAAGGTCGCTGACCAGTATGCACAAGAAAATGAATAATGAGGTTTTGTTTATGAGCAAAATCTTGCCCACAATCATCGCATTTATAAGGAAACTTGGCGGTATGTGAAATATAATGCCTATTAAGATTACTTTTAATAGTAAAATTTTTTCCACAGCCACTTTTGTCACACTTGTAGGGACGTTCGCCCGTGTGTATGCGTATGTGATTCGTCAACGCACTGTTGTAAGCAAAAATTTTTCCACATCCTGCCTCGATGCACTTATACGGACGCTCGCCAGTGTGTGTGCGATTGTGTCTTGAGAGAGTACTTCGTTTAGCAAAAGCTTTGCCACATCCGGCCTCTTTGCACTTAAAGGGTCGCTCCCCAGTGTGTGTACGGATGTGGTTTTTCAACACATGTTCTCGAGTAAAAGCTTTTCGACATCCCCATTCCTTGCACTTAAACGGACGTTCGTAGGTGTGACTCCGCTCGTGAATAATAAGCTCACTTTTGTACTTACAGATTTTTTCACAAAAGTGACACTTGTGGAGATGCACTTCGTGAGGGTATTTCTTTGACTCCATTGAAAAATTCTTACTCGTTTATTTCGATGTTGAGTTGATGTAAAACTACCGCAGTGATGCTCACTTGGAACTGTAGTATTTCCAGGCGTTGGTGAAAACCGAATGTGAAATGAGGAAAGATTCAGTTAAAAGACAATAGCAACACTTTGAATCCACAATAGCCAGAGCCACTGTTAGTCGTAGAAGCTATGATGTATAACTGATAATTCCTTGATTGCTGTGGTCGTCAAAGACTGTGTGACGTCGAAAACGCGGTAACAACTTCTTAATCGTTTTTTGGCCTAAGCTTTACGCCCAATAGCCGGGGCCCGAAGATATGAGTCATGAAAGGAAAAGCACTGACTGTTCTAACACACAATACTCCCGTTAGAAAAGAAAGGAGTAATGAAATCGATATTTACGCAGATAAGACTTGCTTATGTTCAAAGTGTTTGTCATGCGAAAATCAAGCTGCAGCAAAAATCGGCAATTGTCGGAGGGCAAAGGAGTTCTATCGGTTACAGAATTAACAATGAAAAATTGACGAAAATTTATTTACAAATCAATAAAGTCATGAAAATGACGCTGTCCAAATTCGAATGCCTCTTGAGGGTGCAAGTGTGAAAAGATATTAATTAACAAGTATGTTAAAAAACTACTAAAGGTTATGTATTCACATAATAGCAAGAGAGACAGATGACACGCTAAACTATAGAGAGCGTTGCATAGGAATAATCAGTCGCATTGTGAGTATGTGTCTTAATTTCTCAATCCAACTAAGCACCCAATTTATGGGGTGGGTATTTTTTGCCTCTACTGATCCTGGCTGTAGTCTCGGGAGTGTGGGCTGTATTTCATATTTGCAGGGTTGCACATGTGTGATAGTCGCGGATATTCATTACAGTTGAAATGCTTCGAACAATCATAAATAGCTGGCCCCACGCATGCTTAGCTCGTCATCAGTTGTTTGTCACATTAATTGTTCAGTGCCTGCGGCCACGGTTTTATGTGCTCTTTATCGAGATATCAACAGTCCTATTACTATAAATATTTTTGAGTATAAATGTTAACTTTAACTTGGAAAATTATCACGCTAGAAACTGATTTATCAGCATTACCTTTTAAAGCAAAAATTCTTTACGCTACTGTTAAAATTTTTATTAAAAATTTATACAGAGTATTATATGTACATTACTTCAGTAAAGTGCGTGAACTTTGATTTGAATGGATTCACGATTGTTTGAAAAAAATATTAAAAAATACTCTTTTGCTGGTAAAAAGATTTTTCGACGAATGTGGATTAATAGTGGATCGTAAAACAATACCAATTTTATTTTCATAAACCTTATCATGAGGACAAAAAAAGTCATTTAGTATGTCGACACCAAGCAAAAACTTGATCTTTAATAAAAAATAAAATTCCTAATTACGTTTTTTAGTATGTTTGTTATAAAACAAACTTAACATTAAGATACTTATGCGCTAATCCACCAAAAATTGTTTGAAAATAGTTACTGTTGTATTTACACAGCTAATATTTCAATAAAAAAAAATGTATGGTATAAGAGTAGGAGTTTTTAATTTTCGATTCATAAATAGGGTAAGTTGTCATCCCTTTAACTAGTATGAGCTCAAAATTCCAAGCAACTTATACATCACCTAGCGAATACACTTAAGTTAATACGTATGGATACAAATTTGCATAAAGTTCTTCGACAATGTGCCTTAAAAATCGAGTATTTGCATGAAAAATACGATGATCACGATGCAGTGATACAATAAAAAATTATTCATCTTGTAAATAAAATGAATCCATCTTATTAAGTACATTTCGTGATCAACTTGCTTTTCTGATTACTATAATTTTTATTTTTACATTAAGCTCTCTACGTAATGACAAGAAAATAAACATATTATTTTATGTGCATAGTATTACAATTGTAACGTTTTTTATTTAATTTTTTGTGGTGGTGAATTTTAATTTAGTTAAATAGTAGCATTAGTAGTACACAGTTACATACACATAAAATAAAGATACAAATTAAATACAAACATACCAAGCATTCTCTAGTATTGATTTTCAGAGGTCAATTTATATTATTTACGGACAACCCAAATGTTTGGAACTAATAATTTATTATTTACATGTTTTTCTCGAACTCGTATTTTATTTTGTTATTAAGTCCTTTGATAAATTAAAAAATATTTATTAAATGTCTCAAACAGTGTTACTATTAGTTTTGTATGGTATTGTGTGTCCCACCCCTACTTTTTTACTACCAAATTCTTTTTTTTCCAATTCTCCTTTTTCCTCAAAAATGAGAGTCTTTCGTGCGAGCCCGTAGTGTAAAGTGTTTTCCTCAGATAACTCGGTTATCAGTCCTTTGGGGCAACGCAGTGGTCATCTCAAGCTCATCCTAGCCGTTGTCAGTTTTGATGTTTGAATAATTTCATTTAAAAAATGCATGTGATCAAGGAAGTTTTACCTTATAAAATCAAAGACTTGATTAAAAGTTTGGTTACACAACTATCTCTGTTGTTCAATTTTCAACTGTATAAATCCGTAGGGAGATTTTGTGCGGTTTTTTCGATTGACCAAAATGCTTCTAAATTTGCAAAATTGATTAATCAGTGCATTTGGTACGTTTATTTTATAAACCAAACAATTACTGGAGCGTTGCTTTTTTTTTCAATGTATCAAGCTGGATTGGATTCAAGTAATTTGTTGTTACGTGGTTTTCAATTATTATATTGCCTTGACTCTGCTTCAGTGCTGTTGTATTATAAATCCCAAAAATCAAAGATACAGGTGATATGGATGTTTTTTGACAATTTTGAATTATTAGAAATCAAATGCTTGTAAAATAACAGAAATAATTTTATAGGACTTGTTGAAAGTTTTCAAGGATCTCATCTTAGATGCAGATGATCAGAAAATGTCGCTTATACACAAACATAGTTCCCACTACTTGAAACCATGTGCTGTGGTTTCGGGAAATATCATAATTATGACTAGTTTATGTTTATATAAGTCACTTTGTAGTGTACCAACGCAACTTCTTTTTGTAATTGATTATCCATTTTCGATAAATTCATCAATTACATGGAATTTACTTTATATTCATCAATTCGTTGCATTAATACCTGCTTTTTCTCTTGTATTTATTAATACTCTTATTGCATTATTCTTTTTTCTACCAATAATTGAATTGCAACAGCTCAAAGAAGAATTCCAAAATGCAAAATCTTACAAAGACTTGACTAGATGTATTTTTAAGCATCAATTCATAATAACGTAAGCGTGAAATGGTTTTTTTTGTTTAATAAAAATTTATATCACAATATTTACAGTAATGTATTGTTTTAAGGTATATTCATAAGACGAACCACTTGGCACGTCTGTATATTTTAAAGTCAATAGCAGTTTTATCTACGAACGTAATAAATAATGGTTTAAACTGGTTAACAGTACGTAAGGTTGTTTATAAAAAATTTGAAAATATTAATAAAATTTTTTTTTTTCCAGTCTGAGTTACCAATAGACATCCGAATGATATCAATAATTACTATAATTAATGCTATCATGAGACTTTACATTTTCTCACTTTGTACTGAAAACATCAAGCAGTCTGTAAGAATAACTTGGATTCATAAGTGTTTCTTGGAAAGTTCTTATAACTAATGTAACATAAATGATCTTAGGGGTTTGATATAGGATTAGCAGTTTATTCATCAAATTGGCACAAGGAAAATCGACAAATTATATTAGCTAAGTCCATGGTAATATTAAGAAGTCAAAAACCACTTGGAGTTTCAATTCCTGGTGTACTAGAATCGTGGGATATGAGATATTTAAGTCGCGTGAGTTAAGGCAAAACTTTTAAGTAAAATAGATTGTATAATAATTGAGTATTTGTTTTCAGCTTCTTTACGGACTTTTTTCGTAAGTATATAGTGGCCTTAAGAGCAATAATCCATTGATGATGCGTTATTTAGGATCAAGTTCTGCCATAAGCGTTGTGATAGTAATATATTCTTTAGAATAACATTTTGTCAATAATTTTTTAAAACAATAATACGTATTAAACTGTTCAGCAACATGGTCAGTCTTACACCTAAAACTTCGAAAACATTTGTTAGTTCCAGAATTTCAAAGAGATTAGGACGATTATTAAAAAGTATCACAATTATCATGTAACAGTAGGTAATTTTCAGATAAAGATAGAATATCGTGTCATAAACAATTTGAAATAAGTTAGACGCGCAAATTTACAAGAAAATGTTTAACTGAAGTTAAAACTTATATGAAAAGTATTAATGTCCTCTGTTACTGAATTTAAAATTAATAAATACTTGATACACCAGATAATGTAAAAAGGAACTAATGACTGGTTCAAATTAACGAATAAAGTGTGGAAAAAAATATAATTCGAATTCATTTTTTACTTTTATTTTAATGTTAAATTTACTGACTTTTCCATTTTTGTACACTTTAGTGCAGGATAATTTGTGGGTTTTTTATACAACGATTTCTATTGCTTGTAAAAAGGACTGGTTCTTTTAAAAAATAAAGTTGGATAAAGATACAATTTAAAGTAGTTTTTTTATTTTATTTTAATGTTAAATTTACTGATTTTTCAATTTTCGTAAACTATACTGCCGGATAATTTGCGGGTTTCTTACGCAACGATTTTTATTGCTTACAAATAGGTGGTCAATATTTTCCTTATTTTTTACCGACTCATTTTTGTTCTATACATCAAGTTCTGTAGTTAGTTAAAAGAGCATCTTTAAAATTTAAATGACATTTGACTTCTAATAATATTAAATCAAATTTTTCTTAGTACTAAATTTTTATTTTCTAGATGGGTGTAGTTGCATACAAATACCTACACATAAAATAAAGGAACAAATTAAATTAATACGGAACATGCATTTTTTAGTATTTAGTTTTAGGGGTAGTTTCAGATTATCGCGGGAACTACCAAAACATTTAGAATTTATAGTTAACTGTAAGCATGTTTCTCTCAAATATATAATTCACTAAGTTCTTTAATAAATGGATCCATATTCAATGTCTCGAGTATGCTCCTCTTTCGTGCGAGGGCCTAATGTGAAGTTTCCCCTTAAAACGACTCAGTCACCCGTCCTTCGGGGTACTATTTGCAGGGTACAACGATCGTTTTAAGAACACCGCAACCGTTATTGGAGAGATCTCTTGTTTTAACCACATAACTCGCCGTACCGTCCTCAATAAAACTGACAGTGACAGATTTTACCACGAAGCAGGACAGGTCATTTTCAGGAAACCCCTAGAATTTCAAATCTCGTATTGGAAGATCCACTGTTCATCTTAATAATTGCATAAGTGGTTTTTGTACACATCGAGAACTTATCTTGTCAAAAAAGCCCGTGAAACATTTCTAATTTCGTATGCTTGCTCCGAATCGAGTTTATTATGTTTAAAAATTTCATCAAAAACGAATAAAAATACTAAATTATAATCAACATTAGGTCTTTTCAAATACAGAATATAGTATGAAAAATAAGATGCATGTGACCGATAAATTAAAGTTGACTCATAGAATCAAGAGGAAAATAAAAGACTGGTTATCACAACTGTCTCTGTTGTTCAATCTTCGACTGTACAAATCCGTAGGAAGATTTTGCGGGATTTATCCGGTAGAAAACAATGCTTCTAAATTAGCAAAACTCATTAATCAGTGCATTTGGTACGTTTATTTTGTCAACCAAACAACTACTTTGGCATTGATTTCTTTATCAATGTATCAATCCGGATTGAGCTCGTCGATTTTATTCATTCGTAGCACAGAGTTGACTTATTGTCTTGACTCTGCATTAGTGTTGTTGTATTCTAAATCTCAACGACTACAGATACAAGTAAGATGGCAGCATGTACTTTGAAACGTAAGAAAAATAATATATTTCAATACTAATAAAAAATTAATTTAATTTTTACAGAATTGGTTCAAAGTTTTTGAGGATACACTCTTGGATGCAGATGATCAGAAAATCTCACTCATACATAGATACAGTTCCCACTACATTAAACTATTTGTTGCTGTGTTAGGGAATATAGCAATGTTGGCCAGTTTATTTATATATCAATCACTTTCTAGTGTACCCACGCAACTTCTATTGTTTATTGATTATCCATTTTCGATAAATTCATCAATTACATGGAATTTACTTTATGTTATCCAATTGCTTGCATTATTGCCTGGTTTTTCTCTTGTATTTGTTAATAGTCTTATTTCCACATTTTTTTTTCTACCAATAATTGAACTAGAAGAGCTCAAAGAAAAAATACAAAATGCAAAATCTTACAAAGACTTGACTCGATGTGTTTTTAAGCATCAATTCATCATAACGTAAGCTTGAAAGAATATTGCTTATTAAAAATAAAAAAAAATATATAATGGTATTTAGTAATAAAATGTTATCAGGTATATTAATAAAACGAACCAGATGGCACGATTTTACATTCTTAAATCGATCATAATTTTATCTATGCACGTCATTATTAGTGGTTTGAACTTGGTTTCGGTGAGTAATGTTTTTTTAACAAAAGAGTATGAGCTTCCAAGGAAATCGTTCTTATTATTTTACAGTCGGAGTTACCGATCTCCATACAAATAGCACCAATGTTTACTATAATTAATTCTATCATGAGACTTTACATATTCTCCCTCTGTACTGAAAACATGAAGCAGTTGGTGAGCATAACTAATAATAATATTTATATTTCGGAAAACTCTTGTATACTTCATAATATGAAAATACAAAAATACTCCCCTCAGGGATATGACGTAGGATTAGCAGTATATTCATCAAATTGGCATCAGCAAAGTCAAAAAATTATATTGGCAAAGTCTATTGTTATACTAAGAAGTCAAAAACCACTTGGTGTATCAATTCCTGGTGTATTAGAATCATGGGATATGAGATATTTAAGTCGTGTAAGTACCTGGAAATTATAAATACTATGTCAGACAAACTATGTAATGAATATTCATTTGCTTTCAGCTTCTTTATGGACTTTTTTCATATATAATGATGTTAAGAGTCATAATTCATAAGTGATGTGTCGTCGAATAGTAAATTCTAACAAAAACATCAATTATTCTTCAACATCATACATTGATAATCATTTAAAATAAGTGTATACATATACTGCACCCTTTAGCGCTACACAACCTGGGTGTCTATGTAAAGCTTCACTTATTTTAGAATTTTAAAGAGATTCACCAGTGAATTAAGTTTTACAAATAGCAATATCTTTAGAAAGTAAGGACGTACTTATATGCAAAATTTTAAAACAAAGTTGACACGCAAATTTAACGAAAATGGCTAAAAAATTTAAATTTCACTTCAACCTCACATCTAATGAAATGTAGACCAAAGAAACCTTATCACGGCAAATGCAGTGCAATGATGCGCGACTGTACAAATGGATCTTGATAAAAGAGTTTTGTTTTTTGGAGACTCTCATACATACTTTTGTTAATCTAAACTATGATTTTTATTAAGTTATGTACTACGATTCTTTTTTTTTAATCATTAAAAAAAGGAATAAAAAAACGGGCAAACAAAAATTTGAAAGTCGGACATATTTAGGATCATTACATAATTTTCTTTTGAATAGCCCATTTAGTAACATTAGAGTAAAAATAAATATGAGCATTGTAAGTCAAAAAACAGAAAAAAAGATTTCAATTGCAGAAATGAAAATCAATGACTCGACAGTAAGGAGTACAGTCAACGCCAATTTCAGCTGCTTCTGGAGGGTCTTTATGTACATGAAAACTTCATCCAAGCTGATTGTAGGAAATAGGACAAAACTCCTCTTGATAATTTAATTTGGTTGTCATCGTCATGCTATTATAAGATTGAGTAATTAAACATTAACGTTATAATCTTCCACAATACTCCCTGGAATTCATATCTATCGCACGTGGTCAAGTGCTGACGTGATAAATTCAAATTTTTAATTGTTCCTGTAACTAATAGATAAGAGAAAGAAGTGCTTTTGTATTATAATTTCTAGAAGCAATTACGAAGTAAATGTAGCAACGACTAAACTGTCTTTTACCACCAAAGCAATCAAGGAATTATCAGTTGTACATCATAGCTTCTACAACTAACGGTGGCTCTGGCTATTGTGGATTCAAAGTGTTGCTATTGTCTTTTAACTGAATCTTTCCTCATTTCACATCCGGTTCTCACCAACGCCTGGAAATACTACAGTTCCAAGTGAGCATCACTGCGGTAGTTTTACATCAACTCAACATCGAAATAAACGAGTAAGAATTTTTCAATGGAGTTAAAGAAATACCCTCATGAAGTGCATCTCCACAAGTGTCACTTTTGTCAAAAAATTTTTCAGTTCAAAAGTAAGCTTATTTTTCATGTGCGAAGCCACACTGGCGAGCGACCTTTTAAATGCCATCAATCTGGATGTGAAAAAACTTTTGCTTATCAAAGTCATCTTACAAGACACATGCGTATACACACTGGCGAGCGTCCCTATAAGTGCAGTGAGGCCGGATGTGGAAAAGCTTTTGCTTACAACAGTGCGTTAACGAATCACATACGCACACATACTGGCGAGCGTCCCTATAAGTGCAGTGAGGCAGGATGTGGAAGAGATTTTGCCACACAAAGTAATCTCTTGACACATATACGCACACACACCGGCGAGCGTCCCTTTCAGTGCAGTGAGGCAGGATGTGGAAAAGCGTTTGCTCACAACAGTGCGTTGATAAGTCATATACGCATTCATACTGGGGAGCGTCCCTATAAGTGTGACGAAAGTGGCTGTGGAAAAAAATTTATTACCAAAAATAAACGCAATAGACATGTAAAGTTAATACACCTTCGAGTTTCCTTATGAGTGGGATGATTGTAAAGAAAATTTTGCTCATGAAATAGACACATTATTTTTTTGCATTTAGTGTGTGTCTATCTAGTATCTTTTTTATACAACATTTTTATTCTCAATATTTATTGTAATATGGTGTAAATTCCTCGGCTATAAAAAAGTTTATTGAAGAAGAATAGGTTACGAAAACTCTAAGTGCAATTGAATATTTAATCATGTGAAGGGTCTTACTATGAAATCACTTATTGGTGTTTGTAACAACATTTTGTTACATTATTAAGTATAGATAAACTATTTGTCATTTGTTTGGTAACTGGAATGAAAAGGTCATGTTTCTACGTAATTCAATTGTCTCCTTTGTCTGAAGTAAAATTGTCTATGCGGTGAAATTGTACTTTATTTCGTTGGTAATGCTCATTAAATGTAGAGAAAGTATACTTGTAATATAAAATTGTTCATTGTACAAGTTTTTTAAAGTATAAGTAACAAAAGAAATTTTGTATTGCATTTGAACAATTTATGTTTAATATTCTGCTGGACTCTAGTGATTTCATTATTTATCGCACTATAAATAATTACATGCACTAACTAATCAATATGTAACGATTAACCGTTCCAGTCAAAGCCATTATTTTAATCATCGAATAACAAAATACATGCAGCAAAGCACTTTTTGTTCACGATTGTATTAGATGAAAAATTTACCTTGTATAATAGAAACGTAAAAACTATTGTTTTTGTAACATATTTTATGGTTATATAACATAATTTTGATTATAGATTTTCATACGGTCATTTATACGCATTTCTAGCTGTCTTCTAGTTTCTCCCAACATAAGTAGCTCGACACTGATGAAATTTATGTACACATGACACTTTGTAACTTATCCATTTTTTTGTTTAATCTTTTTCTGTGGTTACCAGATGAGAAAGTCTATTATTTATAATCGGTATTTTATAAAATACTTTATCGTTAAAGGGCAAAATAGTAGCTAATGCCAATTTCTAGAATGAAATAACTCGAAATCGCTTAGGGAAATATGAGGCTTGTTATTTTGTTTTACACCTTCAACTTGCTTATTTATATATTTATCGGTGAAAGATACAAAACTGTCCTTTTTTAATTAGGACACGCTTGGCGATGCTCAAATTTTTTGACAAACATCCTATTTCGACATTAAAATTACAGATGATAAAGAGAATAAACACAAGCATATCCTGTTTTAGAAACACTTACACTTATTTGTATTCTTTTAATATAACCATGAGCAGGGTGTGTTTTTCTATATTTTATTTTACCAAATGCGTAAAAAAGAACCTTAAAATATTATATTATTTGTATAAGTACTTTTCTGTTTAATAACTCTTTTTTCATTTTTAAATTGTTTTTTAACCAATTTACTGTAAATTTAGTGACTAAATGGCAACAATAAAAAGCGTATAATAAACGATAGCTCACAAATTAATCATTTTGGCGTTTTTTAATTTTCATTGTTATTTTTTAAGATTTTGTTTAAATGTTATAATATATCCATTTTCAGAACAAAAGTTTCTTGGACTCTTGTTATAATAGGACATTTATTGTAGAAATATTCTAAAATGGGACTCGTACTCCGGTCACATCGTTCAGTTGAAATTTTTCAATTGCTTTTACGGCAAGTTTAGTAAGTTAGGAAATTGTAGTAAAGGACAACTTATTTAATATGAAAATATGAAATTGATAACGTTGTTTATTTAGTGAGTGATTCGATGGTAATATTTCAAGAAAAGAAAAAAACTCTAAATTCATTGATCAAATAAGGGCAAAGAGTGTTTATTTCTAAAAAATCTTCTAGGAAAATTAAAAAAAATGAATCTATTTGATTAATGTTCGAGAATGGGCTGAACTAAGAACAGAGTCCTTTGGTGGAAAAAAAAAAAAACATCAATTAACAACTCACCGAAAATGGAAAAATAAAACTGAAAGAGTAACAAACGATGAAAAAATAATTGACTTTTTAATTGGTAAAATCGTGAGGTATATGCTACTAATTCCAGCTATTAGAGTTGAATACATCAACTTTGAACTATTTAAATTGCATACCTAAAACTATTTCGTTCTATGTCCCCGTCATGTTGTTAGGATTCGTCAATGACATAAAATTACTTATAACAATGACTAATCTCAGGTACACGTCCAAGTGCAAGTGCGTACCAAAAATATTCTTATCAAACTTTGCAGTTGAGGTTTTTGTCAACATAAGTGTTACTTTTTTGATAAAATTGTATGTTCTACTAAAACAAAGTATTTTAAGCACCACTGAAAAAAATGAAAAAATTTTAGCTGATTAACTATCTATATTTTTCTAGTCAGTTGAAATTTATTTTTAGTTGGGTATTAAATGCATTTGTAATGCTTGTCTTTCTAACATCTACAATTATTTTCTCATTATGTTACAAAATACATTTAACATTATAATACGATTAACGAGCTTATCACAAAATTGAGCTTCTACTACCCACACAAATGCTGCGAGCCGAAAAACTTTCAAATGTAAATTGGTTGCGAGGAACTATAGTTGATAACTATTGGAACTCTTAAAAATTTATAAACTATTCACATACATGTGTTAAAAATAAAAAGTAGTCGTAACAGTCCGAAGGTGCATCTGAACATATGACTAGTTTCACTCAACTATAGTTTTTTCCTAGATTATATATACGTATTTATCCACTATTCATCCTTTTTTGACAATTCAAGTCTGTTTTTGAAAATATTTTATACGCAATTCCTTAAGATGTATACCCTATTTGTATAAATATTACTTTTCATTTCTGTAATTAATGTTGAAAAGATTTTTATAATCTTTGCATTTTTAAAACACATATTCATTTCAAATCGACATAAAGAGAAAAATTGTTTACATTACTCATAACTACTAAATTTTTTTAATGTTTTTTTTTGTCTTTTTATTTCTACCGGATTACCACGACAGCCTACTGGCTTAGTCGATTTCGTTGTTTCTTTGGTTTTTTCCTAGACACGAAAAACATGTTTCGACCATTATTACCATTTTCGGGGGGCTTTCACTGACATTTTTCGATGTTAAAAAGTAGTTCAATTTAACACAATGCTGAAGTTCTAGCGTTCAAATTTTTCTCGTCCTAATATCAATTTTCCTGAAAATGATAAAATTTAATAAAATCTAGTTGTTTTTTAACAATGTATATACCATACAGCCCATCAGCTCGCTTAGCGACTTATATAGTCAGCATGGCATCTTGTAGATATTGTCATCTTTTTTGCTGCTTCAAAAAGTTGTTAACTTTGGAAAGGAAGAACTGCTTTTTAAAAACTAGAGTATTTTGTCATACATTACTGTTATCAGTTTCATGTAAGCTAAACAAAAAAAATACATGAACCTACGGTTTAAATAGTTTTAAACTTTTATAATAATCAAAGCGTGTAAAAACTAGACTTAACAATAATTGACGCTATTATTTGATAATAATATATCTCGGGAACGCATAAGAATGGGTTGCGCTTAATTGTGTTGTTACTAGTGGAAGTCCCCACTTATACGTGTAGTAATTTCTTGAAATTTTTACTATACAAAAATGTGAATGTCTGACTAAACATAAAAGCCTACGTGCGCAATGGATGTGTTAAATAAAGTTCGTAAGACAAACAACTTTCAGTGTTTTCACGTGTTATTCTTAATTTTGTAGAAACTTTTTCAAACATTATCTAGTATAGACAAAGAAGTGCGTTCATGTTAGAATTTGTGGAAAAAGTTGAGAGATAACGCTAATGATAAAAAGCAGTCATTTACGGACAAAGCGGTTGGAGGTTTCTTTATCAGCTGTATTTCATAGTGCTTCCATAACTTGAAGTGGTTGGAGCTACTGTCGGAAGAAAAAATTCTTGGCTCCTCGTTTTTAATAGCAAAAAGATTGTGTAAAATTTAAACTAGGGCTAAGCAGTTTAAAGGACTGATACCGTCTTTTTGATGTACAAACCGATTTTTGATAAACTCTACAACGATCAGGTAAGACTCGCATTTACAAAATAACACTCGTACTTCTTAGTGGATATCATTTGTACTTTAAACAGCCTTTATTCGTTATTTCTTGCATGGGTTTAAAAAAAAGTGCTGCAACATTTTGACGTGATTTAAATGAAGTTACTGTTTTTACATAATAGTGGCCATCAAATTTTATTAATAACTTATTTAACAGAAATTGTCATTATAACTAGAAAATATTTTAATTTCAGTTTGTGCAACTGAGGGTACACATTTACGTATCGCGCCAACGTATTTTATCATTAGCATCAGAAAAAACGAAAAAAAAGATTCCATTCAATGAAGACCAAGAAAAAATCAGACAAAAAACGTTTTTACGAATGTCGATTTTTTGAAAAAGTGTTGAGCATCAAAAATAAACGTGATGATTGTGGGAAAGATTTTGCTCATAAACAAAACATCATTGTTCATATTCGTGTGCACACTAAAGAACGACCTTATGAGTGCCATCAACCTGGATGTGGAAAAGCTTTTGCTTATCAAAGTCAGCTTACAAGACACATGCGTGTACACACTGGCGAACGTCCCTATAAGTGCAGTGAGGCAGGATGTGGAAAAGCTTTTGCTGTAAAAAGCAATTTTTTAGCACACACACGCACACACACTGGGGAGCGACCCTTTAAGTGCAAAGAGGCCGGATGTGGCAAAGCTTTTGCTAAACGAAGTACTCTCTCAAGACACAATCGCACACACACCGGTGAGCGACCCTTTAAGTGCAAAGAGGCTGGATGTGGGAAAGCTTTTGCTTCCAAAAATGTGTTGACGGATCATACACGCACACACACTGGGGAGCGTCCCTTTAAATGCACTGAGGTCGCATGTGGCAAAGCTTTTATTCAAAAAAGCAGTCTCTTAGTGCACACACGCATCCACACCGGCGAGCGTCCCTTTAAGTGCAATGAATCTGGATGTGGAAAAGCTTTTGCTTATCGAAATTCATTGAAAATACACGCAAGCTCGCACACTGGCAAGTATCTTTACAAGTGCAGTGAGGCCAGGTGTGGCAAAGCTTTTGCTCAACAAAGTGATCTCTCAGCACACACACGCGCACACACTGGGGAGCGTCCGTATAAGTGTGACAAAATTGGATGTGGAAAAAAGTTTTCTTCCAAAAAGAGTCTCAAAAGGCATCTAATTTCACATACAGCTGAGTTTCCTTGTAAATGTGATGAGTGTGAGAAAGATTTTGCTCATAAAGAAAACCTCATTGATCATTTTCGTGTGCACACTGGCGAGCGACCTTTTAAATGCCATCAACCTGGATGTGAAAAATCTTTTGCTAAACAAAGTACTCTTTCAACACACAAACACATACACACTGACGAGCGTCCCTATAAGTGCAGTGAGGCCGGATGTGGCAAAGCTTTTTCTCAACGTAGTCATCTCTCAGTACACAAACGCACACACACTGGCGATCGACCATATGAGTGCAGTGAGGCCGGATGTGGCAAAGCTTTTGCTAAACGAAGTACTCTCTTAAGACATAATCGGACACACACTGGCGAGCGTCCCTTTAAGTGCAGTGAGGCAGGATGTGGAAAAGCTTTTGCTGTAAAAAGTAATCTCTCAGCACACACACGCGCACACACTGGGGAGCGACCCTTTAAGTGCAAAGAGGCCGGATGTGGCAAAGCTTTTGCTAAACGAAGTACTCTCTTCAGACATAATCGCACACACACTGGCGAGCGTCCATATAAGTGCAGTGAGGCAGGATGTGGAAAAACTTTTGCTCTACGAAGTACGTTGCAGTCTCACGTACGCTACATACACACTGTCGAGCGTCCCTATACGTGCGATAGAAGTGGTTGCAAAAAAAAGTTTACTAGCAGTGGGGACTTGAAAAAGCATATAAGTACATACACTAATAAATTTCCAATGTAATTCAATAAATGTAGAAAATATGTGTGTTGATTTATTTCCTTTTTTTTCCGTCTACAAAGTGACGAGTATTGCTGTGAGTGTGGGAAAGAGTGATTGAAAGGTCATATTATCGATACATACATAAGTATTGTGGAAGCATATTTGTACACTAAAAAATTTTTGAATTACAATCAAAGACTTCTTATTTTTTATATCTCTTTAACATTTATAGCAATCCTCTCCACATTACCCTTGACAGTAAATTACAGTGATCATCCCACATGTTGTATTTATTATTCAAGTAGTGGTTTTGCTATTAATTATTATCTTAGTTGATCACTCAGCAACGAAATAAGAATATACAAACAAAAATGAGAATCATTACAGAATATTTAATAAAATTAAGTCGTACGGCTGTGACTAGAATGCTGTATCCTTGTATGCTGATTAATTGATTCATGTAAATGGTAAATAGCGAAACCACTTACGAGTCTTTTGAAAATAAAAAATAATTATTTATTATACGCAATAACATATTCATTTTTATTTTTTAAATTATGTCGTCATACAAATTCATATAGAAAAAATATCTAACATTTCATGCGAAAATAAATTATTTTCCGCACACTTATTGCGAAAAAACTTGTACGCAACTCGTGAGGGACGATTTCCCGCACTCGTGTGATAGACTCGCACTCGTGCGGGAAATCGTCTTTTCCGCACTTGTTACGTAAATAACTATTGTAAAAACGTTCATATAATATTTTTTTGTTCTATTAAATAGTATAAGCTCCAACCCTTATAATCATGATTATTTTTTTGTTACAATGTGCGGAAAATAGATGGTTTCCGCACTATTTTTAGTGCGGAAAATCAAATTTTCCTTACTGATCATATTTTATATTATTTTTCCAACTTACATCCTAAGAGTGATTTTTACGAGCACTCTCTACCACCTCTGCAAAAAGTCTGTATTTTCTTAAAACCTGACTAGTTAATTCTTACCCCATCTTCTATTATCCAATCAAAATGTTTTCCACACACTTTTTTGAAGTTATACTTCTATAGGCGCGTTATGCGCAGGGGTAAATCAACGATGTCAGATTTTGACCTTGAGAAAAAGTGTGACGGAAGTGGATTTTCCCCTTCGCCCCACCCCTCGTGAGGTACTTCCGGTTTCCTCTACATCCCATGACGCCACATCACATCGCTATGCCACACATTTTTAATTTTATGAATTTTATTTCTTTTTCTTTTAACCAATTCTAAAAAAATAAAACAGTTTCCATAGAGATTCGAACCTCTGACCTCTTTTTCTTTGGCAACGGCTCTTACCTACTCTGCTATGAGCAGGCTCAGTAGTGGTCATCAATTACTTCATGTTATCTTGTAGTTTGTAACTTATTTTTTATATAAATTTTTATTTAATGTACATTGGTTTATTTGGTTTGGTTATAAATTAAATAAATAAACAATTTACTAAATAAAATAATTTTTTTTTTAACTTGGCAGTTATTTAAGCAGAGCACCCTTCCAATTCATTAATAAATATTTATTTCTACGTATTCAATTTGTTACTTTTATAATAAATAAATAATTTTTATATAAAATTCTTTCATATTCTTTCAAAGTTTTCAAAAATTACAAAAAAATTTTTTTTACTATACAAATACAATAATTAATTTTTTTTGTTTTTTTTTTCTTTTAAAATTTTTTCATTCGTGATTTAAATGCTTTTTACAGTAAAGCTAGCAATTTTTTTTCTTACGTAGATGTATGTATGTATGTATGTACATTTTTCTTATGTATGTACTCATATACATGCTTTCACGCACACCTCATCCCCTTTTTCTAAATTGATTTAAAATTCAATTTGTGGGTCTATTTGAAAATTTGATAGGTTTTTCTAAAAGTAATCTTTTGTACCCAAAAAATTAGGAGATTCCTACAAATCATATAAATCCCATTTGATATAATTTTTGTATATGGTTGCATGTTAAAGATCCATTTTTTTAAATGTATCATGTATAAAATAATGGTACAGTCAAACGAGTCGCAATTTTTACGGGTATTTTTTATGCTATTTCAATATACGTTTTCGTCTGAATAGTATCTGTCAAACAAACCTACGTGTGATGCACGTCCTGAAGGGACATTCACTGACATGTAATACCACCTTATTGAAGAATACTATACTACAGGATGGTTTTTCTTAGTTTTCTATGTACAATTATATTTAGGGTGTTAAATATAATTTAATATTGGATACTGGTATATTGAAAATATGGAATATGAGATATTTAATCGTGTAAGTGGCTAATCTTATATTTTTAAAACAATCGAAAACAGGTTACATGATAAATATGTTTTTTTTAAAGCTTTTTTACAGGCTTTTTTCATGTATAATGGCCCTGAGAGCCATAATCCATCAATAATGACTCATTCAATGGGAAATTATATAAAAAGCATCTTACTTACGTAGTTGATTCTTCAAAAGGATATGTATCGGTTATTCTACCAAAAATGGTATATTTCATGTCCCAGTCAATTACAACGTCTCATAAGGAAATCTCGATCCTGCAAATTGTTTTTAATAATCAAGGAAATTTTATAGAAGTCATATCATAAAAGATTTTTTTTAATTTTATTTTTAGATAACAAAAGGAGCTAAGTTGGCTACGGGCTCGTGTCTAATTTGAAAATTTTCAGTTTTTACGACCCCTGGAAGCTTATACATACGCATATTTTATTTTTTTCTGCGGCATAGGATCTCAAAGTTAGCGCAACCAAGGTTTTCATGCATCTCTTTACTAATAGAAATTTAATTATTCATTATTTTGTACTATTACTTTATTTTATGTAATCGGTTATAGTTTTTATTTAAGTGGTCGTTGTAGATTATTGTGGGAACTACCCTAAACTTTCAATTATTAAAGAACACGTCAACATATTTTTGTCTTAATCTAATGATCCAATTTGTAACTAAGCTCTTTGACAAATAGATCTACAGTAGATGTTTTAACTAATAGTAATATTAAGCCAATGTATTGATTTTCAATGTTATTGATGTGTTTTTTATTACGTTATCTTAATGCTCGAAAATTGTGTATCAATTAAACGTTATAGACAATGCCGACATAATATCAAGGTATCCTTGTTTTAGACTCGGTTGTGACTGATAGAGCGAGGAATTGAGGTTCTGGAAAATTTTTCAGTTCAGTCTTTACCAAACTTTCTTCGTAAAACATATCTATTAATATTAAATTAAAATTTAATTTTAAACTGAAAAATACGCGATCCTTATTATTATCACATTAGACAGTGTATAATATATATTTTACGCAGTTAGTGGTGATTAAATAAATACACTAAAAACAAATGCATTCGATGAATAAAATAAATTCGGATCATAAAATAAAAAAATTAATAAAAAATTGTTTATCACAAGTAGTTCTGTGGTTTAATTTCGAACTGTATAAATCGGTAGGAAGAGTTAGTGGAGTTTTTTTAATAAATGAAAGTACCTCTAAATTTTCGAAATTAATTAATCAGTGCATTTGGTACACTTACTTTTTCAACCAAACAATTACTGCGGCGTTGGTTTCTTTATCAATGTACCAAGCTGTATTGGATTCAACTAAATTGTTCTTCCATGCCTTTTATTTAACTTACTTTCTTGATTCTATATTAGTGTTATTGTATTCTAAATCTCAAAGATCAAAGATACAGGTGATATGAACATTATTTAACTTGAACATTAATTATTGAAAATCAAATGCTTGTAAAATAACAGAAAAACTTTTTTAGGACTTGTTTAACGTTTTTGAAAATTTCGTCTCCGATGCAGATGATCAGAAAATCTCCCTAATACGTAAACATAGTTACCAATACATAACACTATGTGCTGTAGTGTTAGGAAATATAACAATTGTGGTCATTTTATTGATGTATAAGTCACTATCAAGTACACCTATGAAATTTCCTTTTTTAATTGATTATCCATTTTCGATAAATTCATCAATTATGTGGACTTTACTTTACGTTCACCAATTGCTTGCGATACTGCCTGGTTTATCCCTCGTTTTTGTTAATACTCTTATTGCGATGTTTTTCTTTCTCCCAATAATTGAATTACAAGAGCTCAAAGGAGAGTTCCAAAGTACAAATTTTTACAAAGACTTGATTGGCTGTATTTCTAAACATCAATCCATAATACGGTAAGCGCATTTAAATTTTTTCGTTTAAATTAAGCAATCAAAGCTCTAATATTGATTGGTGAATTTTCGTCAGATATATTTATAAAACAAATGATTTGGCACGATTTTATGTTCTAAAATCGATCATAATTCTATCTATACACGTCACAGTTAGTGGTCTAAGCTGGTTTACGGTAGGTTAAAATTTATAAAAGACGTTAAAATTTAAAATGAAAATGTAATTACATATATTTTCTTTTAGTCTGAATTACCGATAGAAAGACGAACAATATCAGTGCTTATTATAATTAACGCTATCATGAGGCTTTACATATTCTCACTCTGTACTGAAAACATCAAACAGTTGGTAAAAATGACTTGCATTAATTTGTGTTTCTTGGAAAGTTCTTATAATTATGTTATAAAAAATTTTCTCAGGGAAGTGACATAGGATTATCAGCATATTTATCCCAATGGTATCAGCAAAGTCGTGAAATTATATTGGCAAAGTCCATTGTTATACTAAGAAGTCAAAAACCACTTGGTGTATCAATTCCGGGTATATTGGAATCATGGGATATGAGATATTTAAGCCGTGTAAGTGTTAGTTATCTTACATGTAAAATAATTTTGTGATAATCATATTCTCGTTTTCAGCTTCTTTACGCAATTTTTTCATACGTAATGGCCTTAAGAGTAATAATTCGTACATGATGCTTCATTTAATGTCGAATTCTACCAAAAGCATCCTTAACGATTTTAATATGATGAATTGAATTAAATTTTAATTGTTAAATATGATACGTGTACATTAAAGTAAATTTCACTTATTATGTTTTTTATTTATTTATTTTTTGTTCACTTGGGCTGGTAAAAATCATTTTATATAAAAAAAACTCATGCGAATATTTCAAATTAAGCATTTGGTTGTTCTTTCACTGCCACGAAGCATCTGACGTTTCTTGCGGCTATTCCAAATTTAAATTCTTGACGGTTTTCGCCAATCATTGAACTTCTATTTGAAAAATACAATAAAAATTTTTTTGTTGCATTTAAAAATTTTTTTTTTTTTCAAATTAATTTTTTAGATTTTTAATTGAAAAAAAATCGTTTACCAATTCTCATGCTAATTTTTGGCAATACATATTTTAAATATATTATCTTTGGAATCCAGGAAAAAAATTAGTTCTCTTTTTATTCAGCACCAGAGTCGAAAACTGTCAAAAACTCAAGAGAAGTATTTTTTATATGAATATTCCATATCAAACTTCGAATGCTTTGCGGTATAGAATGAAAAGTTCCAAATGCTGCACTTGAAGTTCATGCTTGAGTTTTTAGGTATGAAAAAGAAATTTATTTACAGTAGTAAAAAAAAAAAAAAAAAAAAATGGGGTTTGCATCCAACCAGAGTTAGTACAAAGAGGTCCATAAATCTGGCATTTTCCTTGGTGACATGCTCTCATAAGTACAAAATCAACTATTCTTCTAAACCAAAGAAAAAAATTGTAAACAATTAATGTCTACGTTATGGGACATATATTATATTGAAATGATGTAAGTATTATGGTACCGTAGTTGTTTTAATTTTTTTATTACCTAAGGTTTGTTTGAAACTACTATTTTAAGTAGAGCCTTACTTATATAATCTTTACGCAACTTAGTGACGCAATGACACACCATGCAACACACGGCCTACCACCTCCGTAAGAACATGGCCTAAGACTGTGGTCACAAAAATTGTAAAAATACATGTAATGCTTTCCAAAAAAAATCTTAAACTCGTATAACTGTATCGTATGAGCTTTTTTGCAATCCATGTACACATGTATGTGACCACAGTCCAAGTTTTCCGCTAATCACTGAATAAATTAGAAAATCTTGACAATCTTCCTCGAGACCTCTGAGACTCCCCATAAAGTCTCGAAGGTCTCGAAAAAATTTCCGGGACCTACGATACTTGTTTCTAACTCGGAGAAACTTTAAAAAACTTCAAATATAGTTTTAATAAAACTTTTATTCGCCGACAGTTTTAATACAAAAACAGTTGCTGCTCGCTTTCGTACCAGAACAATTCTGACACTCGCCTGTTGAGAAAGGACATTTAAAAAAAAACAAGAAACTCAATATTTTTATTGTCAATGAAACGAAGTAAGATCAAAAGAAAGATGACGTATTTTAGTCGAACGTCTGCGCTTCGCTCTCCCGCTCCATGGCCTTCCGTTTTATCAATCACTAAGGTGATTGGTGAGGAAGAAAAAAGTGCCCCCGACCAGCCTTTATTTGACCGATCGTGACACGACCTTCACCACGACTTAACTAAGCGTGTGAAAAGTCGACTCTTTTTCTTGATCGTAATAATAATAATATTAATAATAATGATAATAATAATAATAATAATAATAATAATAATAATAATGAGAATGATGATAATGATAACAATTACATTAATAATAATAATAATAATAACATTAATAATAATAATAATAATTATATTAATAATAATAATAATACCTGGTGGTATCATGGTATCACACAAGCTTGCAAGATACCATATGTTACAATAAGACTGTTTATAAAAGTAAATCAATGTATTTCTCGTATTAGCTTACAATTTTCCATATAAGTCACAGTTAAATGTATTACAAAAATGGCTGTTGTAATAAGAACATGTGTGTACATTACAAATATTATTTTACAAACTATAATACCTGTGCAGTATGTAATAGGCTATCATTAACACATACTTGATGATAGTTTAAATTTTTGAACATCAGAACAAAAATGTTCGCTAAATTATTCATTGACAACAAAAGTGTGTTGGAAATTTCCAAAAAGTCAAACTTCGTTAATCATATTTTATTCCTACATACCTTGTAAGTAAGTGTTAAAAATATCAACTTTCATGCAACAGAAAATTTAATAAGCTATTTAATGAAAACACATGTTGCAACATACGGTCTGACAAAGAACACTCATAATAATTAGTATTGAGTAGTGTGTCGCTGTTTACGTTTCCGTTAATGTCTTTGTTTTCGGACGATTTCAATTTTTTTTATTTTTTTTCCTTGGCCTTTTACCGACCTACATATGGTAAAAATTGTACAAAAATGGCAAATGCCATTTTAAAGTTATTTAATGATAAGTGCGATTTTTAATGACAGTTCCTATCTCTTAAACGTAGAGAAATTGACTTTCTCTCGGACTCTAGAGTGAAAGACGCCTTATCTCCCTGTTTTTCGGGAAACAGACTTCTTTCGGAAATGTTTTCGCATCAACAAGCACGCACGAGGCCTACGAATGTATTATACGCTACAGTTATAAATTGTAGTTACACTTGCAAAGGAGAAGGACACATTCCGGCGTAGATTTACGGTACCTATGGGATATGCGCTCATGCGTACTCTAATCCGAAAAATATCATTCAAAAATATGTTGTGCGTCTTTTCCTCTGGATATGAATGAAAATCGTATACGCAACTCAGGAGGGAAGTAAGCGTTTCCTCTTCCACGTAGCGCAATAGAATATTCATTGCTTTATTGCTAAAAAATTAAGTTTAAAAAAAGTTTACGATAAATATATGTAAGTTTCACAATTTTTGTAAATCATACCTAATGTCGTGAAAACCGACTTAAGCGTTGAGCAACGCACATCACTACTCGCTCTAGCTGCTTTTCAGCAATGTATATATGTCATATCACCTATCAGTTCCCTTATTTGCTTACATATAGCCTGCGTAGCAACTTGTATACTTACCTTAAATACTAATCCTAATAAAAGTTGATAACATTTAATTTTAAAAAAAGTACATACACATTATGACCTCTGGTTTTAATAGTTTCAAAACTAAATAATAATCGAAACGTGTAAAAACTAGACTTAACAATAATTGACGCTATTATTTGATAATAATATATCTCGGGAACGCATGAGAATGGGTTGCACTTAATTGTGCTGTTACTAGTGAAAGTCCCCACTTATACGTATATAGTCATTTCTTGAAATTTTTACTATACAAAAATGTGAATGTCTGACTAAACATAAAAGCCTACGTGCGCAATGGATGTGTTAAATAAAGTTCGTAAGACAAACAACTTTCAGTGTTTTCACGTGTTATTCTTAATTTTGTAGAAACTTTTTCAAACATTATCTAGTATAGACAAAGAAGTGCGTTCATGTTAGAATTTGTGGAAAAAGTTGTGAGATAACGCTAATGATAAAAAGCAGTCATTTACGGACAAAGCGGTTAGAGGTTTCTTTATCAGCTGTATTTCATAGTGCTTCCATAACTTGAAGTGGTTGGAGCTACTGTCGGAAGAAAAAATTCTTGGCTCCTCGTTTTTAATAGCAAAAAGATTGTGTAAAATTTAAACTAGGGCTAAGCAGTTTAAAGGACTGATACCGTCTTTTTGATGTACAAACCGATTTTTGATAAACTCTACAACGATCAGGTAAGACTCGCATTTACAAAATAACACTCGTACTTCTTAGTGGATATCATTTGTACTTTAAACAGCCTTTATTCGTTATTTCTTGCATGGGTTTAAAAAAAAGTGCTGCAACATTTTGACGTGATTTAAATGAAGTTACTGTTTTTACATAATAGTGGCCATCAAATTTTATTAATAACTTATTTAACAGAAATTGTCATTATAACTAGAAAATATTTTAATTTCAGTTTGTGCAACTGAGGGTACACATTTACGTATCGCGCCAACGTATTTTATCATTAGCATCAGAAAAAACGAAAAAAAATATCCATTCAATGAAGACGTCTTTACAAATATCGATTTTTTGAAAAAGTGTTGAGCATCAAAAATTAACTTATTGAGCAAATGCGAAGCCACGCCAACAAAGGTCCTTACAAGTGCAATCAAGTTACATGAGAAAAAATGTCTACAACCGAAAGTAATTTTAAAAATCATCTAATCCCACACGCTGCCAAGTTTCCCTATAAATGCGACGATTGTGGGCAAGATTTTGCTCATAAAGAAAACCTCATTGATCATTTTCGTGTGCACACTGAAGAACGACCTTATAAGTGCCATCAACCTGGATGTAAAAAAGCTTTTTCTCAACGTAGTCATCTCTCAGTACACACACGCACACACACTGGGGAGCGACCCTTTAAGTGCAAAGAGGCCGGATGTGGCAAAGCTTTTACTCAACAAAACAGTCTCTTAGTGCACACACGCATCCACACTGGCGAGCGTCCCTTTAAGTGCAGTGAGGCAGGATGTGGAAAAGCTTTTGCTGTAAAAAGCAATTTTTTAGCACACACACGCACACACACTGGGGAGCGACCCTTTAAGTGCAAAGAGGCTGGATGTGGAAGAGCTTTTGCTTCCAAAAATGTGTTGACGGATCATACACGCACACACACTGGGGAGCGACCCTTTAAGTGCAAAGAGGCCGGATGTGGCAAAGCTTTTGCTCAACAAAACAGTCTCTTAGAGCACACACGCATCCACACCGGCGAGCGTCCCTTTAAGTGCAGTGAGGCAGGATGTGGCAAAGCTTTTGCTAAACGAAGTACTCTCTTAAGACATAATCGCACACACACCGGTGAGCGACCCTTTAAGTGCAAAGAGGCTGGATGTGGGAAAGCTTTTGCTTCCAAAAATGTGTTGACGGATCATACACGCACACACACTGGGGAGCGACCCTTTAAGTGCAAAGAGGCCGGATGTGGCAAAGCTTTTACTCAACAAAACAGTCTCTTAGCGCACACACGCATCCACACCGGCGAGCGTCCCTTTAAGTGCAATGAATCTGGATGTGGAAAAGCTTTTGCTTATCGAAGTTCATTGAAAATACACGCAAGCTTGCACACTGGCGAGTATCTTTACAAGTGCAGTGAGGCCAGGTGTGGCAAAGCTTTTGCTCATCAAAGTAATCTCTCAGCACACACACGCGCACACACTGGGGAGCGTCCGTATAAGTGTGACAAAATTGGCTGTGGAAAAAAGTTTTCTTCCAAAAGGAGTCTCAAAAGGCATCTAATTTCACATACAGCTGAGTTTCCTTATAAATGTGATGAGTGTGAGAAAGATTTTGCTCATAAAGAAAACCTCATTGATCATTTTCGTGTGCACACTGGCGAGCGACCCTTTAAGTGCAAAGAGGCCGGATGTGAAAAATCTTTTGCTAAACGAAGTACTCTTTCAACACACAAACACATACACACTGACGAGCGTCCCTATAAGTGCAGTGAGGCCGGATGTGGCAAAGCTTTTGCTGTAAAAAGCAATTTTTTAGCACACACACGCACACACACTGGGGAGCGACCCTTTAAGTGCAAAGAGGCCGGATGTGGAAAAGCTTTTGCTTGTCATAGTAATCTTTTAACACACAAACACATACACACTGACGAGCGTCCCTATAAGTGCAGTGAGGCCGGATGTGGAAAAGCTTTTGCTGTAAAAAGCAATTTTTTAGCACACACACGCACACACACTGGGGAGCGACCCTTTAAGTGCAAAGAGGCCGGATGTGGAAAAGCTTTTGCTTGTCGTAGTAATCTCTCAAGACATAAACACAGACATACTGGTGAGCATCACTTTATGTGCAAAGAGGCTGGATGTGGGAAAGCTTTTGCTTCCAAAAATGTGTTGACGGATCATACACGCACACACACGGGCGAACGTCCCTGCGACAAAAGTGGATAAAAAGTTTACTACCAAAAGTAAGGTCAACAGGCATATAATTTTACAAACTGCCGAGTTTTCGTTAGAGTGTGATGAACGTATGAGACGACTAGATTTTGTAAAGAAAAAGTAAGGAACGTTGACATGGAAGAGCTTTTACTAAACCAAGTAATTTGAATTATAAGTGTGCATGAATGTTATGAGTTTATCCATGTCTACAGAAAAAGTTTATTTGAGAAAAGTAGTTTTAAAAAAATTTTTACCAACAAACACTGGAAACGCTCAGTGGAAATGATTTTTCGACTATAAAATCACATACACGTTGTGATATTGAGACAGTGTCCGACAATTCTAATATGTAATGCACAAGTGCATTTTTGTAACCAATTTATTTGTATCTGTAACATTTTTTTTACATTAATAATTTTTTACGAGACTAAACCACGTAAGAACGTGTTCTGGATAAAATATTCGTCTGAGTTTAGTATTATTCACTTAATAACTGTGTTAGACAGACGATTTTTCAATGAAATACATTATTTTATCTTCAATACCCTTTTTTTTGTAAAAGCATATTTGTAAATTATAAAATTATTAAATGTCAAATAAAGTCGTATTTAAATAAAGAACATTTATTCACTACATGCTGTCACAAATACATTTTATTTGTTAAAAACTCTATGAGTGTTAAATAAAACTCTTGATCATGTGTTTACTGCTTTTGTTATTGAATAAAATAAACGTTATGATGACTGTGCGTTAACGCACTGTAAATTTGATGAGAATAACTTGTGTAGGTAAAAAATAGATATCAATGAAAAAAAGGTAGTTAAATAAAAGTAACCGTCTCTAATTTGTATGAATAAATATCACCAATCGTTATAACTTCGCTCAATCTAAACAAATTACTAAAAAAAAAAAACCATTTTTACCTCACCAGGAAATAATAAAATAAAATGTACTCTCCTTGATAAAAAGTGTTGAAAATAAGAGCTTTTTTTATACTGTAGGCGTTTTTTTACATTTTGACGTTTATTGTGTCCTCAAAAAAAATGGACACCATACTTGGTGCACATATAACCGAGGCCATCACAAGGAATCCTTTCGGCTAAAAAGTATGAAAAAAAAATACAAAACCGTTTGCTTCTGATAAATTATTATTTTCATATAAAATTTCAGTGTTATTTAAAAATTATAGTGGAACCATGTAAAAGTTGAAAAAAAGTATTCACCTGTATTTCTCTTAGACTAATGACTGGTTGAGTAATTAAGCACTTGAACACTTTCATAAAAAGATCTATAAAACGTACATCGCTCGATTAATGTATTGATTTTCAATGTCATAAATGTGCTTCTGTTACGTTTTCCCAATACTTACAAATAATGTGTAAATTAAATGTTATAGTCCATATCGACATAACATTAAGGTATACATGTTACGGACTGGGTTGTAACCGAATAAAAGGTGGGTTTCAGCTTTAGTTTTTTCTTCGCCTTCTTCATAAAATGTATTTATTCTATACTATATTAAAATTTCCTTAAAAACAATAACATTCAAGAGTTTGGTTAAATAACATTAAATAGTGCCAAATATATTTTACGGATTTACTAGTAATTAAAAAAGTACACTGAAAAAAAATGTATACGATTAATAAAGTAAATTCGGAATATAGAATTAAAAAAATTATAAATAATTGGTTATCACGAGTAGTTCTGTGGTTTAATTTTAAACTATACAAATGTGTGGGAAGATTTTTAGCAGTTTTCCCGGTGGATGAAAGTGCTTCTAAATTTTCGAAACTAGTTTATCAGTGCGTCTGGTATATTCATTTTTTTAACCAAACAATTAATGCAGCGTTGGTTTCGTTATCAATGTATCAAGCTGGATTGGATTCATCTACTTTGTTCATACGTGTCTTTCAACTAACTTATTTTCTTGACTCTGCTTTAGTGTTGCTGTATTATAGATATAAAAGACAAAAGATACAGGTAACATAAACATTTTTTGACAATTTTTGAATAATTTAAGATCAAACGCTAATAAAATAACAGAAAATTTTTTATAGGACTTGTTGAAAGTTTTTGAAGATTTCGTCTCCGATGCAGATGATCAGAAAATCTCCCTAATACGTAAACACAGTTACCAATACATAACACTATGTGCTGTAGTGTTATGTAATACAACAATTTTGGCGAGTTTGTTTGTATACAAGTCACTTTGTAGTGTACCAACGCAACTTCTTTTTTTGATTGATTATCCATTTTCGATAAATTCATCAATTACATGGACTTTACTTTATGTTCATGAATTTGTAGCTTTAATACCTGCTTTTTCTCTTGTACATGTTAATAGTCTTATTCTGATGTTGTTTTCTCTACCAATAATTGAATTGCAACAGCTCAAAGAAGAATTCCAAAATGCAAAATCTTACAAAGACTTGACTAGATGTATTTTTAAGCATCAATTCATAATAACGTAAGTGTGAAATAATTTTTTTTTTCTTTGAAAAAAAACAATCCTTTGACAGTATTTAGAAATGAAATTTTATTAGGTACATTCATAAAGCGAACCACTTGGCACATCTTTACATTTTGAAGTCCATAACATTTTTGTCTATGCACATAATTATAAGTGGTTTAAATTGGTTTACGGTACGTAAAGTTTTTTATAGAAAAAGTTTAAAATGTATACCTAAAATATATAAGATACACAAATTTTTAGTCTGAGTTACCGATGGAAAGGCGAATAATATCAATTTTTTCTATAGTTAATGTTACTCTGAGATTTTACATATTTTCTCTTTGTACTGAAAACATAAAGCAATCGGTAAGAACGAATCGTTATAATATATATATTTTTGAAAAATACTTTCTGGTTAACTGGATAATTACGTCTTTAGGGGAACAGCATTGGGTTGTCAGTATATTTATCCCAATGGCACCAGCAAAGTCGTCAAGTTGTAATGGCTAAGTCCATTGTATTATTAAGAAGTCAAAAACCACTAGGTGTATCAATTCCTGGTATATTGGAATCATGGGACATGAGATATTTAAGTCGTGTAAGTGTCAGATTTTATATGAGTAAACTAGATCATGCCATAAATATGTTCTCGTTTTTAGCTTCTTTACGGACTTTTTTCATATATAATGGCCCTCAGAGCCATAATTCATAAATGATGTCTCATCCAATGAAAGATTCTACAAACAGCATCTTAAAGTAGATAATTCTTTAAAATTGTATGTATGAGTCATTCTACCAAAAAACAATATATTTTATGTTTCAGTTCGATATAACGTCGAATAAAGACTTCTTAATTTAAATTTTTTTTAAAGCATTAAGGAAATTTTTCTTCGAAAGATACAACATAATTCAGGTTATAAAAAAGTTTTTCTTTAATGAATATTCTTATGCTTTTTAGAGAACTGACCAAAAATTTTATCTGAGACTTGAATACTCTTCAAGTTGTGGAAACGAAATCTGAAAAATTCAACATTTCTATGAAAAATACTCTCGCAATAATGTATGCAACTAAATTTAGGTGCTCAAGTTCAAACGTTTTCTGTTCTACGGAGGTTTAGTGTGTTGCAAAATTTTTTTCGATTTTTCCATTACCATTGGCCAGTACTACAGGCTCGCAAATTTGTAAGGTCAGTCTTTCCACCATAAAACCTCAGAGTAGCCCGTAACGCTTTTGAATAAAGTGTATTTTTGCGAAGAGTTTGGTTGTCGACTTGATAGGTGATGAGTAAAAATATAGCTATTACATACACGATATAATTGAAACGGTGAAGTTTAATTTTTATTTGGTGCATCAGTTAGATCACAATTTCCATTTTACGGCAATTATGTAAGACCCTGTAGCTCTACCCATTACTTTGGTACTGCAAAATTCTTTTTTAACGGGACCCCAAAAATTCCTGATTTTTTGTTTGGTTACTAACAGTACAGAAATAATATTTTTAAAATTCAAACTCCCTTTTGAGTCTTCGATCATTTCAGTCTTCACAGTATTATATTTTTGTAGAACGATCCGCGTAATATGTATAGTTAAAGGTTAATTTTTCACATGTTTTCTATTAACGGTAGGTAAAAAAGTTAATTTAATTCTTACCAGGTAGTGCATGTCGCCAGGGCAAGTACCGAGCCCTTAGAGCATTTAATGGGACAAGTCAATAGGTTTGTTTTTATGAATGTACCATTGTTAGTGACATTAAAAATCATTATGGTATATTTTTGAAATTCAAGGTGAAATGGAGGGATAAAATATTCTTATTTGTAATTGATCTTAATGTCAAAAAGTAATCAGTGATATAGAAATAACAGAAAGAAAGAAAGCTGTAATCAGGGTTTTATTCTTTGATTTTTTTTATCTCATTTATATTTACGTACTATTTTAATAAGAGACTTACTACATTTTTCCAAGCAAGTTATGAATTTTAGTAAAATATTTGTTTGAAAAATAAAATTTTTATTAATTTTACACTGTTATTTGTATTATCATTATTATTATCATAATTATTTGTATTGCTATTTATTATTATTGTTATTATTATTGTTATTATCATTATAATTATTATTAGTATTATTATTGTTATCATTATTATAGTGATAATTACCATAACTGTTTTTAAAGTTGTTTTTATTACTTTTACTATTGTTACTATTTTGTTGTAACTGTTATTATTGTTATAATTATTGCAAATAAAAAAACTTTATATTAAGTTGACTTTCAGAGTACATAATTGTATCGGTGGCATAATCTTGCAGTTATATTCTATATAAATTCAAGAGTCCTAAGTTATATGAGTAATAAAAATGTTTATTTTAAAAAGTATGTGTAGATTATTAATATTTTTAAAAATATCTAAAAATCAACACTTAAAATGTGAACAACAAATAGTAAATAATAAACAATAAAAGTTATTTCAATTGAAGTTAACTTTTTTATTACAGTTTTAATCCTATAACTCCAATATAAATTTTTCAGTCTCTGTGTGAATCTATTTAAATTTTAATACAAGTCACTCGATGGATTAATGTTTTACTTGAGTATATTGTAGATTTTAAAATAAACACATTAATGTTAATTCTCATGATGCATCATAAATTTTTTTGTAACCATAGTTTGATACAATAGCAGCTCAATGATACATCAAAGTCGTAAATACACCCAATTAATTAATCTAATTTTAACATCAACTTTTAATGACACTTGGACATGCATTTATAAAGTGATATTTGCATTTGTTTTTCAGATATTATTCATAAATTTTTTTTAATTAAATCCACCACCAACATTATATAAATGACTGTTTTTAGTGATAAATGTTTGAGTGGTGAATTATGTACAAAGTGTAGAATTTTTTATTAACTGAACAAACTATCATTTTTCTATTTGAACAGAATGAAACTTGGTTGAACCGTACGTTATTAGAAAATAATCAGTCATATTGAAATAGAGAAAGCAAAGTAAAAGAATTGTTACGTAGGATAAAGAAACTGGTAAGGAGGTGCGTCACGAAAACAACTCAACTCGTTGGTCAATTATTTATTAGCTTCTTAGAGGCAGAGGCGTGTGTGTTTCGCGCGGTGTTTTCAACTTATCGTTCGGTCTCTTGCCTAAAAGACGCTCGAGTGCCCCGATTCGTGTCTCACAGGGCCTTATATAAGCTCGTTTTCCCTATTGGTGTCCTTTACTAGCGTAGGCTTGTAGGGTGAGTCAGTATGATATGCCCAGCATATCGTACGTAACACGTCCGAGGCCGCGACGTCGTTCGTCCTCGACGACGCTGAATTGTGTCTGGTGGCCGTTGTACCTATGATTGTGTGTGTAATGCGTGTGTTATGTTGTTTGTGTTGTTTTTCTCATATACGGTGGTTCACTCCTCCTTTCATACTTTTAGAAAACCGCCGTTCTTTGTACATTTTCACATTCAATCATCCTTTTCATTCTGTACTCGAGTATAATTGTGTATGACAATTCTGTTTATGTATGCGCTCTGCCTTCTGTTACATTTTTGTTTAAAAAAATTTAGTGAATTAGTCAGCTGATTACTACTAGTTTACATTTAATGATGTTTTTCGTATTTAATCAATACATTTATACTTTACATGTTCGTGTTCGCTTAAGTATCTATCATTAGAGATTTTTCTTTTTTTTTTTCTTTACCTATTTTCCAAACTACTTGTCATTTTGTAAAAAAAAATTCTTTATCCTTGTCCTACGGACTGCGCCCTCCGATATAGCCGAGCGGCTCCCGGCGCTCATTCCCGTTCTCTTATTATCATGATTGTTATTATTATTACAATTACTGTAGATTATGATCAACGACCATTTTTTTTTTCATACATAATTAAACTTAATACATCTTTCTTGTTTTTACATATTTTAGAGAAAAGAAAATTCTTTCTTAGTCTCGTCCTACGGACTGCGCCCTCCGATATAGTCGAGCGACTCCCGACGCTCATTCTCTTTTTCAAATTAAAATGTTATTTGTGGTTATTATTCTTATAATATTACTATTATTATTATTATTATTATTATTATTATTATTATTATTATTATTATTATTATTATTATTATAGCTACAGCTACCAGTTTTTTTTTTTTTGACTTACGGTGATTTTTTTTGATACTACATATTTTAAAAAAAAGAAAATTCTTTCATAGTTTCATAGTTTCATCCTTCGGACTGCGCCCTCCGATATAGTCGAGCGACTCCCGGCGCTCATCCCCGAGGCTCACGAATTCTAATTTTGTATCACGGTCATCGGCAATTCTAGTATCCGTCTAGAGGATTGCAGTCGCCTTTCTGCTCTGAGTTCTACTGTCGGTGTGGTTTGAATTACTGCCAATTCTCGTGCTTCTTCTTGAACCTTTTGTTTTCCTGTGAACATTCTATAACATATCAGTGGTAGGGCCCCCCCCGATGGAGAAGGCACTTATACATAAGAAAAAGAAGCCCCATGCCGAATTTATTAATCCTGTAATATATAAAGCTGTTAGCTATTAGTTGCCAACCCTGGTTTCTGTGGTAAATACTTGTCCTAACACTACTTATACTCCATCGATAGGTATTTATTTAAATGTATTACCGTATGTACCTTACCCTTTCTCTTATGTTTCCCCTTTATTTGGTTAGCGTTGAGCTGCGAGTGTGGCTCTCTCCTTACATATAAAGTATATAATAATAAACGTATATCTTTTAATCCTCTTTCTGTACTTTTTTTTTATAATTATTATAATTTATTTTAGTGTCTTTGTCAATGTGGGTATTTTTCTCCTAGTTAAAAAAATTCTCCATCGTAAATATGTTTCATTACGTTATCTTTTATTTCGCATCGGCTCTACGTGCGCATATAAGTCGCTTATTGAGTTTGTGAATAGTCGGATATAATATTATGCGCTTCATTTTGCCTGAGGGGTCATATAACATATTCAAGAACACTGTAGAGTCAGGTAGTTTGACGATTGGTTGTCTTACATTTCACTAGTATTTTTTTTGGTCGAGACAAGCTTGGAGGTATGAATAAAAAAAAAAATCATTTTCTGGCAGTGAAGTTTTGACCCGTATCGTACACATTTCTAATACTTTTCATCCATACATTTTTTTATATAATGTTTCCCTTATACTCCTCCAATCTCTTTTCTTATGAGGTCAGATTTAGGAAAGGATTTATAAGGGTATTTTTTTTTGTCAAAAACCACTCTTGACGCCGTAGACGTATTTGCTGAGTTAGTTCGCTGCTTTTTCGATATTTTTTTTTTTTTTTTTTTTTTTTTTTTTTACAACAACAAAGCTTTCATTTTTCCTCTCTAATGTCTAGAGAAAGTGTACTTTTTAAGATGTTTGCGTGGCGACTGAGTTCTCAAAGCTGAGCTTCAACTCTACTTGCGTCACAGCGTGATTTTTTTTCTTTTTGCGCCAGTAGAATCTCCGTGTGTGGTCCTTATGGATGCAATTTTATTTTTTTCTTTCTTGCAAAAGCAGGAGCAGCTCGCGTACACTGCTGCGCAATGTCGTTATGTAAGTGACAGCTTATGTGATTGCAAGCGTCTTTTATTTTTTCCTAGTTAAGCATGCGGGTTGTAGATTCGTATGCCTTCTCTCCAATATCGACGACCCTGTTTGAATGAGGGTGGCTTAGTAACGTTGTCCTTCGATGGCCAAGTTCTCAGAAACACTGCCGCACACTTGGTGTGGTCGATTATTCCTCTCGATCGTCGAGCGGTGATCTGGGTGCATTATTTTTAGTCTCCCTTACATGAACGATTAAGTACTGGTCCATGTAGTTTTTGCAAAATTATGCTAACTTTGAGGTGGACGGTTTGACGAACGGGCTATTCGTTAATTTAGACATGTCAGTCAATTCTATATCCCGTTACGATTATGTGTGACGTTTCAGGTGTTGTGATTATCAGTATATCATGATGGTAGGGGTTGGATTGTTTCTAATGGAGAACGATAGAAGGAAATAAGAAGAGGAGGTTTAATCTCTCATACTCGACGTGGGCTCGTGGGCCTTTTCAAAAAATGGTTTTATTTTTCCTGAAATTGTTTTATTTATTTTTTATCATTCCTCCATGCTCTTCTCTACCTAACAATGATTGCTAAAATTTTTATTTTTTTTTATATATATTTTTTACAATAACGAAGTCAATCGGGTAATCAAGAATAAAATTACTTCAATTTACAAGTATATGTCAGCTTATACGTCTGTTTTTTCCTTTTTATTTGTCTTTACCATCCATAATTTTTACATTTGGGCTGTGAGTTAATTCTACTCCTATTAAGTTCGTCTACTCACTAGAGAGTGCCACACGCGCCCCTCATTCGCTTTGCTTTTTTTCATTCACGTTACATCAAATTACAATTGATTAATATTATTAATGCTTTGTTCATGCGTACCTTTCCATTATAGTTGTTTTTTTTTCGCAAATCTAAGTCTAGCGTATATGAATATCTAGTTTGCGGCGCGTCCGGGGCCGCGAAAAAAGTTTTATCGTGAACCTAATTAATCCCACTCTTTTTGTCATATTTTCGCGCTGCGTCCGGGGGCCGCGAAAATTTTAGAAATCTGAATTTTTGTACGTACTTTTACAATAGTCTATCTCCACAAGGGGGTGGGTTAATTTTCAGAATATCTGTTGGTTGCGCAGTAATCACTTATTTCATATTTTCTTTTCGTATGATTTGTTGCTCACTCGCGGCTCGTCCGAGGGCCGCGAATTCATGAAAACTAACACTTGTCGCTATATATATGTATTATACACGTATGTTTCTGTTCATCCTGTCTTCCCATACAATATACTATGTCGGTATACTAGCTTTATTTTTCTTATATCCTGTATTTCTTCTGTCATTATTATTATTAATATTACTATCATTATTATTAATATTATTAATATTGTTGTAACTATCGTCGTTGTATTCTCTTCAGTCAATAGCTTACCGTTGCTTTAAGGATCCGGTGGGGTTGGTGGTTCAGGTGGGGGCCTTATGCGCTTTTCGTTGGGCTCCCACAAGTCAATCCTCATTCCCGTCCTTCCCTCTACATCTTGCATTTTCATGCCAATTATTACTAGAGCCCGTAATTCATCGGACCTTCCCTCTAATAAATCATGTATGTTCGGCTCTCCTTGTTTATTGGACTCGATTAGATTCCTTACGTTGCAACCAGCTGTGTCTACGAGTTGCATTATTTTATCTACCCGTTTTTGTTTCTCTAGCTCCCCTTCGTTTTTTGTAAAAATTTTCAATTTTTTTCTTGTCATCTCTTTTTTCTTTATTAAATAATCTTATCATTGCTTCCCCCAAGCTTTTGACGTCGTCCCCTTCGACGTTTTCTGCGTTCTTCCGGTAAATTTCCTCATATTCTAGCAGCTCTACTTCTGGAACAGGCACATATTTTATTTCGTTACTTGTATTAATGCACTCTGCGACTATTTTTCCATTAACACTCCTGGCTATAAAGTTCCCGAACAGTATTCCTTCCTCCATTTCTTGGAGGGGTATCCAGCCATTTTCTAAATTATTTTTGCTTTTTCTTATTCGCGCATAAATTATTTGCCTCGATCTCGCAGGTATTTTAAAACACTCCGGCCTTACCAGTGGTATCTCTACGCTATCCAATTTAATCGTATTCTCGGCGGCGCTTATCTGGCCCCGGTATCGCTTAAAAATATCCCACCCGATGATTCCTTCCGCGTCAATTGGGAATTCATGGGGGACTACATGTAATGTGCACTCTAATCTGTGCAACTGAGCCTGTACTGTGCCCAACGTTTGGCGTGCTCCGTGAGTCACGCCGATAATAGCTACTCGATACCTACTGTCTATTAGCATGTCTGTGCTCAGAAAATTAACCTTTACAATCGAAATCTCTGCGCCTGTATCCGCATAAAAAGTCGCCTTTCCATTCTTTAACTGTGGTCCCTGTAACTGGACCGATGGTGGCATGTGCCCTGTTCTCGCGAGTTTTATAGTTATCTTCGGAAGCTGCTTTATTTCTTCGTCGCGCTCTGAAAGCTCGGGTTCATCATTATTTACATGTGTGTCCGGCGCCTTTGTCCGATTACTCTTCTTGCGGGCTCTCCTGCCTTTTCTTGTGCGTTTTCCGCTCCGTTGTATCGGAGTGTCATCTTGCTCTACCGTATTACTTTCTATTTTTCCTTGCGCTGTGTAAGTACTCGGACTGTTGTTGTGCGTCTTCTTCTCTACTATCTCTTTCTCCGCCTTTTGCGGCCTCTCTCTCACACATTCTTCCTCACCGGACACACTTTTCTCTATCTCTTTCTCTAGTTGATGCTCGACGTTTGGGGACCACGTCGAACATCTTGCGAGTTTAAAGCTACGGGAGGGTCTCTTCTGTTATCCGGAGTGTATGCGCCGCTTTTTCGCTGCTGTGGGCCCCTCTCCTGTGGCGGCCTGTGCCTAACTAGATCCCTATTATAGCCATCCCTGCTATCCTGATTTCTGTAGCCGTTACCATAGCGGTTGAATGTGCCCCTGCTATAATTATTGTACGCGTTACCGTTGCCACGGTTGTCGTAATAATTATAACCTCTGGAGTTATAATCATTATACCTGTAATTGTGATTGTTGTTACTATTGTATGGCTCCGCTGGGCCATTGTTATAACCCCTGTCGTAATTATTATAATAATTATTGTGGTTATAGTTATCATTCCTACCCCTGTAGTTATGGGCATTACTGTCAGTAGGAGTATTATCTGCGGGTTGGTTACGCCTCTCATTACGCTGTCTCTCTTCTTCCTCCCTGTCTTGCTTGCGCGAGCGGCAGTCTCTCGCATAGTGTCCCGGTTTTTGACAATAATTACAATTGCCCCTCAGTTCCCTTCCGTTTTCTTTCAAAGTTTTTCTATCACTTATCACCGCTAGTAGCCTTCGGCATTCCTCAACTGAATGCCCGGTTCGGCCGTCGCAGTATATACAGCGTTTTTCTTTTACTGCTGCTGTTCCTTGTACTCCCTTAGTGTTTTCTGCTGTTTTTTCTTCTTTTCTTGCTAGGTTAACGAGTGGTCCCCACTCTGTTGTTGTCCTATTGCATGTGGGCAGTGCGCTTACCGGTATTGCGTGCCGTAAACTAAGGTCACTTTCAATTTTCAACGCCTGTATTATTGCTTCCCCTAGAGTTTCTGGGTTAAACCTTGCCATCCTCCAACTAAAAGTTGGAAGTAATCCGTAAATAAATTGTTTTACCGCCTCGGATTCTAGGTTTGCCTTCATCGCCTGTTTTTGAATTGGGGGAAAGTATGGGTTTGAATCGTACAGCATTGTTAGTCTATTGTATAATTGTTGTACCCGTCCCCCGTAGTCATCTATTGCTTCACTATCTTGCTGCGTTATTATTTTCAATTTTGCCATGAGCGAGTCTGCATTATTAATACTGCAGTATCTGTTTGAGAGCTCTTTGATGAACTCTTCGACTGTACTAAACTGCGTCAGTCTCGGGGCAAAATGTTCCGCTGCTTTCCCTTTTAGCCTATTTGCGAGGGTGCCCAAAAAAAAAAGTTCGTTTTCCGGGCCTATTGTACGTGCAACCATACGCACCATTCTTTCGAACAGCGGTAAGTTGATCGGGTCACCATCGAAAAACGGGATGTTGTTTGTCATATTGCTGAGCATGGACAGAATGTTGTGGTGCGTATACTGCGGTCTGCGTAGGTGATCGTAATTGCGTGTCTCTTGTTCCTTCTCTATGTATGGTGTCATGGTCGGTATTATGTCACCCCATCGTCTATCCTTATTCGCGTTAAAATCTACCCGATCTGTATGATAATTAGTTGGTGGTGGTGCCGTTGCCATACGCGCGGCTTTCATCATTTTTTCGAGTTCTTCGCTCGTATCCTTTATTCTATCCCATAGCTGTTGGTTGTGTAAGTCGCTTGCCCCGATTTTTCTTGACTCATCGCTTTCGTACTGTGATGCACCGGAAATCGGCCATTCTGGTTTCCCCGGCATGCCCCATTGTATCGGTAGGGTGTCTACTCTATCCGTTCGAGCTCCGCGTGTTTCTTCGGCCCTTCTTATATTGCCCCCAATGGCCCGTTCGCCGGAGATAAGACTCACTTCTTTATTTGCAGGTCCTATGCTTACTCCTGCGTCGCGTTGTATGTAGTCGAAGTCTCTATTTGTCGGTGACAAATTTCGGATGGGCCCTGCGGTCGCTGTGAATGGCACGCCCACTTCTTCTGTCTTCTTTAGCTTTGCACTAATTTTCTAAAACAGGCCCATTACTATTGCCTTCGTTCCTTCATCGAGGGCGTCTAGTTTCTCGCACCCTTCTGGTTCGAGTTCTAATTCTAACATCTGTTCCGCCATATTTTTCTTTTGCTTTTTATTACTAGGGTTCTGCCTGCACGTGTCGATTATCGTGTTATCTAGGCCTTCGTTCTCGCTCCCTGACTCATGGGTAATGCCGCCAAGATGAATCATTTTTTCCTACTTTTTCCCTCCTTTTGTATGTACGTGTCGCGAACCGTATTTTCTTTTTGATTATTGCAAAGCTTATGTATTTTCCTAATTACGGGGCGACGTTTAATTACGTATAGAGTGGCTTAAAAATAATCGCGCGAAAAGAATAGTAAGATGCGAGACAAGAAAGCAAAGGAGCGGCGTGTGTCTTTTACTCGGTTTCTTTTAATTTTGTGCTCTCTCTTTATTTAGTGATAAATAGGACGAAATATTCTTCTGGGAATATCTGTAGACTGTTTTTGTTAATAAAAATTATAGTATTGAAAATAGTGATCTATATAGGTGCGGGTTATTATTATTTTATAATTATTTTCGAATACTTCCTATACATGTGCAAGCCCACTAATAAGATACCTTTGTTTTATGTTTGTTACGCAAAGTTTTATATATTTTGTCCCGGGGTCAGGGAAAATAAAAAACGATATAAAAATTTAAACAACTCACTTACCAAGTCAACAGTACTCCCATTGCCAGAATGATTGTGCTGAATATCATCCTCCCCTGGTAACTACTCCCCTTTTTGGCGTTGAGCGTCAGGAATACAGATGTGACTGCTAAAAACTGCTACCTTCTTGCTGGTCTTTCCCGAAGTTGCTTTGACCTTCTGTTTGTAGACTTCCCGATCGTTGATGTCGAGAATCGCTCGTATGAACAGCTACCCGTTTATCTCTGTCCTGTTTGGGTCCGTTCCGGCACTCAAGTTCGATTTTCGTGGCACTGCACTATGTGTGCTTCTCGGCGGAATTTTTTTTGAAACGAGTAAACTAAGCGAAAAAAAAAAAATATTCCGACTCTTACCGTACCCCACACTTAGCACCAAAACTGTTACGTAGGATAAAGAAACTGGTAAGGAGGTGCGTCACGAAAACAACTCAACTCGTTGGTCAATTATTTATTAGCTTCTTAGAGGCAGAGGCGTGTGTGTTTCGCGCGGTGTTTTCAACTTATCGTTCGGTCTCTTGCCTAAAAGACGCTCGAGTGCCCCGATTCGTGTCTCGCAGGGCCTTATATAAGCTCGTTTCCCCTATTGGTGTCCTTTACTAGCGTAGGCTTGTAGGGTGAGTCAGTATGATATGCCCAGCATATCGTACGTAACAGAATCAATTCAAATTGAAAAACTTTTTCCGTAATGAAATTAATATATCTTTCTTAGTTTTTTATGCAATAATTTTTTAAGCTGCTGATAGAATTTTCGCTAAAAATTTTATGTGATGTATACAGTACATATAACTTTGATGAAGTGTAAATTATTTGATCTTGCGTTTTGATGAAATGAAGACCACTTGTGTGAACGTATTAAAATTTAGACACATATGTCACGTACGATATCCCCAAGACCATAGAACCCTACGCAACACATGTACATATATAGTGCACAAAAAATGTAAATAAAATATTTTGTGATTGGTATTGATTAGATAATTTGCAAAAATTTGTGCAAAATAAAAATGTGCACAATCCTTGAGTCCATTGGACGGAATCTGTCAAATTTACTTATATAAATGTGATAAACGTTTAACTTGTAATTTTATTTCATTTTTAAAATTTAATTTTTATGGCACACGCATTGTATTGGTATTACTTTTTAGAGGTAGTTTTAGATTATTGTGGGAATTACCCAAAACTATGAAGTATACAATAAATTGTACAGTAAATTGTCAATAGCTTTCTCCTTGGGCTTCTTGATGGAATTCATAAAAAAGCACTTTGATAAATCGATATACATATTACTTGTTATACTATTAGTTTTAACTATTGGTATTCAGCTAATATGTTAATTTTCCCTGTAATTAATACGTTTTTGTAGCGTTTTCTTAATAAATGTATATATGATCAATTTAATATTATAGCCCATATCGACATAATGTCAGGGTATACTAACTTGTTCTGGACTCGGTTATAACGAAGTAGAAGATGGGTCTTTGCTTTAGTCTGTGCTTCGCCTTCGTTGTAAAATGTATTTATTAATACCACATTAAAATTTCCATAAACAACAAAAAAATACAAGATCTTGATTAAATAACATAGTACCAAATATGTATTCCGCATTTAATAGTGTTTAAATAATTACACTAAGAAAAAAAATGCATGTGACCAATAAATTGCAATTGTATTACATAATAAAAAATTCGATAAAAAACTTGGTGTCACGACTGTCTTTGTTATTCAATTTTCAACTTTACAAATCCGTAGGACGAGTATGTGGGATTTGTGTAATGGACGAAAATACTTCAAAAATCGCGAAATTAATTTATCAATGCGTTTGGTACGTTTATTTGGTCAACCAAACAATTACTGCGGCGTTGGTTTCGTTATCAATGTATCAAGCTGGATTGGATTCAACTAATTTGTTGTTACGTGGTTTTCAATTATTATATTGCCTTGACTCTGCTTCAGTGCTGTTGTATTATAAATATCAAAGATCAGAGATGCAGGTGATATATATATTTTTTAATAACTATTGAATAATTTGAAACCAAATACTGATACAATAACAGGAAAAATTTTTGTAGGACTTGTTGAAAGTATTCAAGGATCTCATCTTCGCTGCAGATGATCAGAAAATCTCACTAATACGTAAACATAGTTACCGGTACATAGCACTATGTACTGGGGTGTTAGGAAATATGATAATTATAATCAGTATGTTTTTATATAAGTCACTTTCTAGTGAACCAACGCAACTACTTTTTTTGATTGATTATCCATTTTCGATAAATTCATCAATTACATGGAATTTACTTTATGTTCATCAATTCGTTGCATTATTACCTGCTTTGTCTCTTGTATTTATTAACAGCCTCATTGCGATGTTGTTTTTTCTACCAATAATTGAACTAGAAGAGCTCAAAGAAAAAATACAAAATGCAAAATCTTACAAAGACTTGACTCGATGTGTTTTTAAGCATCAATTCATCATAACGTAAGCTTGAAAGAATATTGCTTATTAAAAATAAAAAAAATATATAATGGTATTTAGTAATAAAATTTTATCAGGTATATTAATAAAACGAACCAGCTGGCACGATTTTATATTTTCAAATCGATTACAAGTTTATCTGTGTACGTCATAATTAGCAGTTTAAGTTGGGTTACGGTAAGAAACGTTTTTTGGTAAAAAAAACGTAAAAATTAAAAAAAAAATAGTTAAATTTCTTTTCAGTCTGAATTAACGACGGAAAGACAAATAATATCAGTGCTTAATATAATTAATGCCATCATGAGACTCTATACATTCTCACTCTGTACTGAAAACATCAAACAGTTGGTAAAAATGACTTGTATCAATATGTGTTTCTTAGAAAGTTCTTATGTAAATTTATGTAATAATAATGTCTTCAGGGATATGACATAGGATTTGCAGTATATTCATCCCCGTGGTATCAGCAAAGTCGTGAAATTGCATTGACTAAGTCAACGGTAATATTAAGAAGTCAAAAACCACTTGGTGTATCAATTCCTGGTGTACTGGTATCATGGGATATGAGATATTTAAGTCGTGTAAGTGTCAGATATTATTCGTAAAATTTATTATGCGATAATCACATCCCTATTTTCAGCTTTTTTACGGACTTTTTTCATATATAATGGCCCTAAGAGCGATAATCCGTTCATGATCCTTCATCCTAGATGTTAAATTCTACGAATAGCATCCCGAAGTAGATTATTGTTCAATGTGGTTAATATATATTGGTTTAGACGTTGATTATTTTTTCTTTTTACTTGGGCTTGACAAAAATCAATTTCGTTTACTTAAAAAACATCCCTGGTAGAAAAGTTACTACATAAACTCGATAAACCTCATTAACATGTTGTCGACCCACTCACTTATATATACGTTAATGAGTGTCTAGCCATGGTAAGTAGTAATTTTCTGCCATGGACAAAGGATCCCTTGTAGTTCCTGACGTTTGTGTTGGTGACATGCACCACAAAGTACCAAATCCACTATTTTTTCCATGTCAATGGACGTAAGTTGTAATGGGACACATCAATGTTTATTACTATGACAGCACATTTGTTTTTGACATTAGAAATGATGTGAGTATCAGGGTATCATTGTTGTTTTAATTTTTTAATTACACAAAGTTTCTTTAAATTCACTTTTCTGAGTAGAGCATTACTTTTTACTTCTCTTTCACTCACTCCACTTTGGGAGAATTTTATCCAGAGACTGAAAGATAAATAATAAATAAGTTTCACATTAGTGTTAAATACCGCATGTACTATACTTGTTTTTTTTCAATAATTTGTAAGTTATTTCCATTATTTTTATAAAACTAATGTTTTACAGGTATACTTTTATGAATTTTCTACTGTTATTGACATTAAGTACTATTAATATTGTTGTTATTATTACTATTATTATCATTATAACTACTATTATTACTACTACTATTATTATTATTACTATTGTTGTTATTATTGTTTTTACTATTATTATTACAAAATAACATATGTTGTACGAAACTGTTTATAAAAAAGTACTCGATTTTCTTGCATAAGCTAACAGTTAGTATTACTTATATCTAATTAATTATTCAAATGGTCAAAGTTAAATCTTTTGTAGAAATAATTGTTTCAATAAAAATGTGTGCATATTATAAATATTATTTATTTACTACAATACTTGTAAAATGTGTTCTTGATTATTATTTACACTTACTTACTTATAGCTAAAATTTTTGAATATTGGGACAATCTTTTTTGCCATATTTTTTACGTTAAACTTGTTAGAAAATATTATTTTATTTAAATTTTTTTTATCTTTTAAGGATTCATATCTTCAAGTTACTAAACTTTGTAAAGTTAAATTAGGATTTACTTGGCGCGGTTAGTACTTGGAATGGGTGACCATTCAAGTTCTGAAGTTTCGCGTGTAGAAGTTAGTTTTGGTGTTTATACTTAAACACTCGATCAGGACTCAGACAATACAGCGTTTTTTTTTATCCCATTCCATCTTTTTCACTGTTCCATTACCAACTGTCAAGTGCAGCGAAAGAGAGGACGTATAACACTACAATATAAAAAAAACTACAACTTTTTAAAGATTTTGTCTTCAATAATAAAATATCAGAAAAAAAAATTACTACTGTTATAAGTTTAAACACGTATTATTTTTTTGTGTATAGAATGTATATAATGAATATTTTTCTTTTAATTAGAAACGTTTTTGTTGTACACAATGGTACATTACGTCACTAGGGCACAAAGTACAAATCTGAGCGCCTGAAGGGCGCGCTTGTTGTAGGTTGGTGCCCGAGTCGCGTATAATGTTTTTCTTACCGAGGGCGCAAAGTGCAATTTTGCGCCCGTGGGCACACTTTACGCCCAGTAAATCACTTTGGGCCCAGAGGGCTATCTATATATATATATAGGCTAGTATATTTTTGTTTATCATACCTCTAGAAAATTTAAAAACTTGTCAATTATCGATCCCTTTAAAAATAGTGCATTACGCCACCAGAGCGCAAAGTTTCACTTTGTGCCCACCAACTACTTTGGGTCCATGGGCAGAAAAGTACTTTGCGCCCTAGGGCCCAAAGTAGTCGAAGAGCGCGAAGTTCGCACAAGGATGCAAATTCTTGCGCTCAACTCAAGTGGTGTTTAACATTTTCTCCTTAAGGATGCAAAGCGAGATTTAACTGAAGCATGTCAAACTTGAAGTAAAATATATGATACTTACATGTATAATTTTCTTTGTGCACTTTAATAAAGAAAAAGTGAAAGTTGTGATTGATGCATACTGGTGGTCGAAGTTGACGGGAATGAGTGCCAGTCGATCACACTATTGTGTGATACGAGTTTGATCACACGGTACGAGTTACTGGGACCAACGAGTGCGAGTCAATCACATAAGTACGGAAAACGTCCACACGAGTTACATGTAAAATTTGTCGTAATATGTGCGACAAAAATTTGCAGTGATTAATTAAAAGAACGCTTTGAAGGCTTGTGCACCTTCTATTATTCACATATATTCGAGGTATGCTTCTTAAATAATGCGTGTAATACACGTTTTTCCATTATTTAAAGTTGCATATACTCAAATTGAGGTGGTAAATGTATGATTCGCAAGGAAGGTTGTGCAGGGTCGAGAATATAAATAAATCTATCTACATTTTAATACACAGTTACTCGATGGATTAATGTTTAAATTAACTATCTTGTATATTTTAAAATAAATACGCTAACGTTAATTTTCAGGATGCATCATAAATTTTTTCGTAACCATATTTTGATACAATAGTAGCTCATTATTCCATCAACCTCATAAATACACCCATCTAATTACTCTTATCGTAACACCAGCATTTAATGTGACGTTGATGACTTACAGGTTTGTTTTTCACATTTTAATTATACATTTTCACCTTGTTTAAAATCACCACCTATATATATTATACAAAAAATTATTTTTAGTAATGAATGTATCAGTGGTGAATTATATACAATAGTAGAATTTTTTAGTAATTGAACAAACTATCATTATTCTTATCAAAAAAGTATTAAACGTAGTTTTTTAATCCAACGTCATATTCACTTTTAAGTAATTAGTTAGTAATACTTTCAAGTATTAAGAAATAAGCAGATATACTGCAACAGAAAGCTTGAAATAAAAGTATTAATTCAAACATGGAAACTTCTTGCATCTTTCATTATGCAACAGTTTAGTAAATTTCTGGTAAAATTTCTGCTAAAAATGTACGTAATGTGTAGTATGTCTTTAATTATTAAAGTTCGAACCCCTTATCAGATGTATTATTTATTGGTTTTTGACTGAAATTAATGAAATCAATGCTTATGTGTTGATCCACTGGAAATTTGATGAGAATAGTCACTAGTATATGTAAAATAAAAAAAAAGTAAGTACCTAGCACTTATCTTAGTACTCAATTAATTAATAAAGAAGATAATAAAGAATTTATACAATAACTGGTGATGATCAAAAAAAATGTTTTAACTAAGACTTAATTACAGGACGTCTAGGATTAAATAAAGTGTTATGTAAGCAATTTTTGCTCTGATTTTCCCGATTTACGGGCTTCTCATTTTGGGATTTGTTTATGGCCTATATTATAGTGGATGAATAACAATTGCTCCGTAATAAGTTGACCATAAAAAAGCTACAATAGACTATGTTCAGTTTACACAATTGTTATGTACAAAAATTTTACACAAAATATAAGGTTTGAGCTAACGAGTATAACGATCACAAAAAATATTTCATTGACATTTTGTATGCAAAATATTTGTGCCTAAATCTACTGTACTATTTTTATAAATATGTTACGTTAAGATTAAACGTTGTCTCTAAACAAAACTGTGCTGATTTGGGCACAAATATTGTGCACCAAAAATATAAACAAAACATTTTGTTGTTGGTGTACACAAAAATTTGTATGAAACGAAAATATGCACAATCCTTAAATCTACAAAACAGAGTCTGCAAAATTTACAGACAGAAATGTGATTAATATCAAACTTGTAGATAATGTTACTTAATTTTTTAAATTTAACTCATACGGTACATGGATTGTTTTGGTATTACATTTTAGTGTTAATTAGAGATTACTATGGGAAATACCCAAAATTCTGAAATGTGAAATAAACTATCTCCCTTTTTTTGGCATAAATAATGTGCATGGTATTGTGTGAATAACTTGTTTTGTGTTGTGTATTCATTAGTTTCTTAGATTATTTCGTTGAATTATTGCAGGAACGACCCAAAACTTTCAATTATGAAAAAATATGTCAACATGTTTTTCTCTCAAACTTATGATGCATTTCGTAATTAAGCTACTTGGATAAACAGATCTAAGGTACGTGTTGTACCTAATACTGTTTACCTGATGTATTTATTTTCAATACCATTAATTTGCTTTTATTATGTTTTCGTAATAATTATGTCTTGTGTATCCATTAAACGTTATAGTCCATGCCGACATAATGTCAAGGTATGCTTGTTTTGGATAGAACAAAGGATTGAGCTTCTGGAAATTTTTGACAGTTCAGTCTTAACCGCACATTCTCGGTAAAATGTCTTTGTTAATACTATCGTGAAACTTCTTTAAAGATAACAAAGTACAAGGTCATATTATTAGTATTACTTGATATTTAAATAAAATAATAGTCTAAAAATATTAATATTTTACTAAATAGTGTAAAATATATTGTTGGAATAAATACACTTAGAAAAAAATGGAAGTGGTCGATAAAGTCGATTTGCATTACAGCATCAAAAAAACAATAAAAAACTTGGTGTCACGACTGTCTTTGTTATTCAATTTTCAACTTTACAAATCCATAGGACGAGTATGTGGGATTTGTGTAATGGACGAAAATACTTCAAAAATCGCGAAATTAATTAGTTCATGCCTCTGGTACATTTATTTTGTCAACCAAATAATTACTGGGGCGTTGCTTTCTTTGTCAATGTATCAAGCTGGATTAGACTCAACTAATTTGTACTTATGTGGTTTTCAATTATTATATTGCCTTGACTCTGCTTCAGTGCTGTTATATTATAAATATCAAAGATCAAAGATGCAGGTAATACGAACATTTTTTCACAATTTTTGAATAGTTTAAAATCAATCGCTAATAAAATAACAGAAAAATGTTTGTAGGACTTGTTGAAAGTTTTTGAAGATTTCGTCTCCGATGCAGATGATCAGAAAATCTCCCTAATACGTAAACATAGTTACCGATACATAACACTAAGTGCTATAGTGTTAGGAAATGTAACAGTTACAATTAGTTTGTTTTTATATAAGTCACTTTGTAGTGTACCAGCGCAACTTCTTTTATTGATTGATTATCCATTTTCGATAAATTCATCAATTACATGGAATTTACTTTATGTTCATCAATTTGTTGCAATAATACCTGCTTTTTCTCTTGTATTTATTAACAGCCTCATTGCGATGTTGTTTTTTCTACCAATAATTGAACTAGAAGAGCTCAAAGAAAAAATACAAAATGCAAACTTTTACGAAGACTTCACTCGATGTATCTTTAAGCATCAATCCATAATACAGTAAGCGCATATTGCAATTTTTTGTTTAAAATAATAACTTTCCAGCAATATTTGATGATAGATTGTTGGCAGGTTCATACATAAAACAAACCAGCTGGCAAGAGTTTACATTTTTAAATCGGTTATAAGTTTATCTGTTTACGTCATAATTAGCAGTTTAAATTGGTTTACGGTTAGTAATGTTTTTTGTTAAAAGACGTAAAAATTTATAAAAAAAATAGTTTTATGTTTCTTCAGTCTGACTTCACGACGGAAAGACAAATAATATCAGTGCTTAATATAATTAATGCCATCATGAGACTCTACACATTCTCACTCTGTACTGAAAACATAAAGCAATCGGTAAGAAAAAATCATAATAGTATAGATATTTTAACGAAACATTTTCTAGTTAATGTAATAATTACATCTTTAGGGAAACAGCATTGGATTTTCGGTATATTCATCCCCGTGGTATCAGCAAAATCGACAAATTATATTAGCTAAGTCCATGGTAATATTAAGAAGTCAAAAACCACTAGGTGTATCAATTCCTGGTATATTGGAATCATGGGACATGAGATATTTAAGTCGTGTAAGTGTTAGATATTATTCGTAAAGTTAATTTTATAATAATTTTATCCTTATTTTCAGCTTCTTTACAGACTTTTTTCATATATAATGGCCTTAAGAGCGATAATCCGTTCATGATCCTTCATCCTATATCTTAAATTCTACGAAAAGCATCCCAAAGTAGTTTGTTTTTTAATTTGGTAACGTATAAAATTTTTTTTTTTTCTTTTTGTTCTTGGTGAAAATAAATTTTCCATTGAACTATGTATAATTTATGAAATATTTTGAATCAGTTATGTAATTAAAGTAATAAAAATTTTCAACTTTATGCATTTGGACGCAGAGTTAATTTTTCATGTATAAAGTACTCTTCAAAATGTGTATTATAAAATTTTGGATTCAATAAAGGAATTTTTTTGATGTACAAGAAGCAATTATCTATTTGTTTACTAGTTTTTAGTTAACAATACTTCTAGAAAAGATTTGAATAACTTTTCAATCACGGACTATTAAAAAAAAAATTTAATTCTTAATATATCATCGTGATCAGTTCTGATGAAATAGTAAGACGTATTTTACCGTGAGCAGGCTTTGTAAAGTAGAACAAGGAAACTTGCAGCATGTGTTGAACTTCATAATAGCTAGGGAGAAAATCGAAAGAGAATGGGTAGAAAAAATTGAAGAATTAGGGCTTAGCGGGGAAAAGGACAATTTTATTCGTAGGATGATAGAAATACTGAAGAAATAAATTATCAAAGAGATCTCCCAGTGAGTAAAAAATGCGAAAACTTCTAAGATTAAGTGCGGAATAGGACTAGGAGGAATGTATAAATTGCAACTGAATATAATATGAACAAAAGGGCGAACTTTAGGAGTAGCGAGAAGAGTCCGAAAAATGATACGTTAGTAATTACAAAGAGAACAAATAATGTAATATAATGTAATATAATGTAACAAAAAAGTAAAATAGTAAGACGTACTTTGATTGTATTAGTTGCATAAAAATGTATGAAATACGATTTAACTCTTAGTACGTACGAAAGGTAGAAGTTTACCAATAAATTTTACACTCTCTTGGCAGTGAACGAAAAGATTATTTAAAAACTTGTGTGATTCGTTACTTTTATGTAAACATTGTCTGAATTCTGCGTATCTTTTCTATGTTTTATTTTAAATTACAAGTGTATGCGTATGAAATCAAAAAGTGAGAAAAATATAAATAACTTTCACCTAATGGTGCTCCAATATGTTTGATGAATTTTTTTGCGAGCATATAGCAGAGAGGTTTTATAAAAAACAAAAAAATTCCCTGCCCTTTTACTTTATAGAGGCCTGAAAAACAAAATTTGTACGTTATCTGTTGCTAAAAAAATTTGTTTACTCGTTTCCCTAAAAAAAGAGTGAACACACAACGTTTCCGTTTCATTATTACACCTTATTGCGACATCATCAAAATTTAAACAAGAACACTTTCAAAGTTTTCACAAAATATTTATTTAAATCAAACATTTAAAGTCTTAAAATCAATGCTTTTGAAACATTTTTTACGATTAGGATTTCCAATCATATAGGAAGCATTGTATTGTGTTATGACGAATGTAAAACTTTTTTTTTCTATCCTTAATCGAAACATTTAGAATAATTTTCGAAAAAATTTGATAGAGCTCAATAAAATCCCCACTACACTAGTACATCAGAATAAAATCTTAATTATTTTTTTCACACACATTTGACCCAGTTACCTTCGCATACAATGTTTATGTAGAGAATATTTAAATTACCTGTGTGTAATAAAATACACTATTGGTAAAAAAAAAAAAAAAATCCCAAGATCGAGCTGCAAAACGATCCCCCAAGGAAAAAACCCCTCCTACCTATCAAGACGAATCGATAAAAAGTCGAATCGCAGCCAGTACAGCGGTATACAGTCCTCCGGAAGCCGCGCAACCTTGATACCACATACCCTCGTCCTACACAGCCCGGCTCATGCATCGTTAATGCAACGTCGATCCCCTTTGCTGTATACAAAAACAGAAACAAGTGCCAGAACATAAAAAAAAAAGGAACCCTCATACAAATGCATTTTCAATCGATCCCTCCTTCCCGACACATCACGTGTATACATGCACATCTACAAAAGTCGATTGTACATGCACGTAATTTTATTGTAATGGAAAATTTTGTAAATAAATATATATGTGCCACGGATACATATAACACGCGCGTTTTCAGGCGCTCGACCATCCGAGGGTTGGCCGGTCATGGTCTGGTTTCACGGGGGTGACTTCAACACCGGCACGCCAGCCATCTGGGACGCTTCCGTCTTCGTCTCCAAGCAGAAGGTCAAGTTCGTCCACTTTTCGATGCACCTATACACGTATAGTATCACCCACCCTCTCACGTACGATGCACCCGAGCTTTTTCTGTTTTTATTTTTTCAACTCGTCGCCCCGTGTATCGATGCGATGCTAATAACGCGCTTCGAAGGTGACACGAGTATGTTAATTTTTTTTTTTTTTTTTTTCGTACACGCTTGATCGTGATTTCTATACTATGCAACGCTTGCACACTGACCCACTTTTTTACGACTCAATGCACGCCCGATCGTACGATAATCGAGTCGGTCGCAACGACACGTGGATGCATGAAAAAAAAAGGGTATGGAGAAGTGCTGCTTTTCGTCAGCACCAGAAATCGTGTGGGAAACAAATATATTTAACGAGTCCGAAATTTCCTTTTTCTTTCATTAATTTTAATTCTCGTAAAAATCTTTACGTATTCCTCCTTTGCCTCAACTATTAAATTACTTTCAACAATGTTTTTCAGTCGATCCAGCAAATTTTCTTTTTTTTTCCCCACGTGATTCATGTACATTTCATGCATTATTCAGTTTATCGTGTAAAAAGGACCGCAAGTGCCAATTGAAAATGCTCATGCGAAAATAATTAGCTGCTCTCTGCCGTGCTTATCGCGTTCAAAGGGGCATGTTGGAAGTCGAGAATTAAGTTGTGCAATTACCTATTGTTACTTCCAGCGAAAAAGATAAGTACACACACACACACAGCTTGTGTGTATACCGTGTGCTCGACAGCAGGGGCGATAGGATCGACAGCCGAGTCGATGCGCGCACGCGACAAATTGACCAAAAGCGGCTGTACGCACGCGACCAGGGGCAGTTATGTTATCGTCGCTTTTTCTCCTCGAAATCGATGCCCAATGAAAAATTCAGGTTGTCTGATACCGGAATGACAGGTGCTTCGATTGGCTGTTTGATTGGCCTCGATTACAGTAGCCTTGAACTTGTTTTATTTTTTTTTTGTTTTTTTTTTTTTTTTATCATTGAGGGACATACGCGCAAAAATAGCTGGTGGTGATGGGTTTTTCAATTGTTTGTTTATTTATTTAGGACGTGGATTTAGAATAGGGCAAAGATCGGGGTTTCAGCTGTGTAATTGTGTCAATGTCCCTGTACTTTGATTAATTTGTTGATTTAAAAAATTTATTGATTGTACGTTAATTTTCATTGAAATAACGAAATAGGCTGATTTTTTCGTTACCGTCGTGTTTTTCATCGGCATTGTCAAACAAAAATTTTTTTTGTCTTCGTAAAAAAGTTTATTCTTCTGTCGCATTTTTTTCGTATTAAAAACATTATTTTCTTTGTTTAAAGGGTCTATGTTATAGCACAATTTTTTACTTTTCAAAAAAAATCTTTATTGACGTCCTGTGCGAGAACAAATTGTATGATTTCCTTCAAGGACTTAAAAATTTCTTTACGTAAAACGTACAAGAATTGAAAATTCACCAAAGACTGGGACAAAATTCATCCTGATCCTCTCAAGATCTCAAATATGAAAATTTTTAAAGTGTAAAAAAATTTTTGTTTTTTTGTATTTTCCATATAAATATGGGTACAAACCTAAAATTATTGTTTTTCAAATGATCCATCGACTCAAAGTTACAGTCGTTTTACATAATATTTAGTTTATAATACGTACCTTTTCGTTTGCGGGGTTACTTCAATAGCAATCAGCGCGCACGTGTTGTGTGTCAAACCGTAAGTAGTAGAGCTCCGCGTTTAGTCAGACGTACCAAGTACCCTAGTTTCATGCACGTTTGGATGTAATTATTATTCCTCAACTAAATAAATGTACCATCGATGTGATATTCAAATCAAAAACCTGTAATCAAATAAAAAATTGAAAAAAATAAAATAAAATAAAACAGATCCTTGTCGTCACGGTTGCCTACCGGCTGAACATCCTCGGCTTCTTCACAACAGCGGATGGGGAATCCCCGGGTAATTATGGCCTTTTGGACCAAATAGCCGCCCTCAACTGGATCAAAGACAACATCGAGCTGTTCGACGGCTCCTCGTCCAACATCATCATTTACGGGCACAGCTCGGGTGCCATAAGCGTCGGCCTGCACATGATGAGCCCACTCAGCCGAGGCAAGTTCGCCAAGGCCATTGCCATGAGTGGCGACGCCATTAGCTCCGTGAGAATGCCCCAAGAGGAAATGACCGTCATCGACGAGGTAACGAAAAATGTTTGCCACGCGTTTTTTTTTTAATTTTCTTCATAAATAATCACGTGACTTATTCATAAAAAGGTATTTATACACTAGGAAAACTATGTTTAAGATGATTTTAAATTTACGTTTCAACAAAAGCGAAAATAATCTGATTTGATTAATTATTTATGAAAACCAGTGGACAGTGGGTGCTTGGGTACCCAAGTTATACTTCTATAAAATTATGTGGCAAATAATGTAGATAGTAATTATAAGTATAAATATATCTCTCATGAAACAATACTGTGTACGAGGGTGGTGCAATTATCGTTGGAAAAATTATACCTACGTTCGTTGGGTGTGGTTTCAATAAATATTTTAATATTTAATAACTGAACAATTATCAATAATGTATATATAATTGCACAATACAATACAAACAATATGATTTTTTTTTTTTTTTTAAGAATTGGTTAAAAAAAAAAAAAGAAGTAAAATTCAAAATGTATGGTGTGGTATACTTGGGGACCGGAAGTACGTCAAGTGGGGCGGGGCGAAGGGGGAGAATGAAGCAAAATCCACTTCCGTTACACTTTTTCTCAAGGTCACCAATCAGAAATCGTTGAAATCCATAGGGTAGAACGCACCTATAGAAGTATAACTTTAAAAAGTGATGAATAAAAATTAGTAGACAAATAAATATTAACAAAGTCCAGGTTATAATGATATTTGTTACTCATCTATAGTGGACTATCAGTAAATCTTTTCAATAGTTATTATCTGTTATGGTTTTTTGTTTGTAAAATCTAAATTCATAGAATGAATTAGTTTCGTCATTAAATAACGAGGGTAAATGATTTTTATGAACATTTTGTTATAATTTATGAAATAGCTTTGTGAGTTTTACACCAAAACTTTATATTAAGTACTGAAAAGTATTAGACATTAAAAGCGATGAGTTTCAGTTATACATTATTTATCAACAGTTGTTATCCATTTTTTTTCTTTCTGAGATTTAATTTAGGACGAAAAAAAAGAATAGTAATAACTGGTAACGACTAATAATAGCAGTTGTTAAATTTTGTTCTTATTCTCAAATCTGGACTTTGTTGATATTTTTAGTATCGATTATTATTACTTATCATTACTTACTTACTAAAATTATTTTCACTTGGGAATGTAAGTAGCAGATAAAAATTAATTTATTACAAACTTTCGAAAAACTCCCATTGGTAATTCCAAAAAAGTGTTTTTACGAGGAAAAAAATGTATAAAAATTTGTGTTCATTCGAAACATTAAGACAACTGGATTAAGGTTTTCTAGAATAAAAATAAAAGTTAATATCTAAAAAAAAAACATCATTACGTATAAAAAATGAAGTGTTTTATACTTGGCAATTATTTTCAAAAAATAATCAAACAAATTTCTGAAAAGCATCACTTGGACTAGACGGTACGTTAAATCACTTTTATTCTGCTCGACCACCAGGTGGCCGACAAATTCGGCTGCTACCGCAACACGGACGATCTGATGGAGTGCCTGCGCAACGTGGAGATCGACACCCTGATCCGCGAGACGGCGGACATCGAGACCTGGGGGCCGATCGTCGACGCCGACACGAACAACTGGACGGGCGGGCCCTTCCTGCCGAAGCACCCGCGCGACATGGTCCAGGCGAACGAGATCTACGCCGTGCCCCTCGTGGCCGGTTTCACGAGCAACGAGCAGGCGCTGTCCTACATCGAGTCCATCGGCAGCGAGAACGTCGACGGCAGACTGCCGATGCACCAGTTCGAGAGCCTCATTAGGGAGGAGAGCAGCGCGGCCGTCATCGCCCCCGAGGAGAACAGCACCTGCGAACTGAAACCCGAACTAGTTACCGACGCCGTTCTGTTTTACTACAGGCCATATCCCCCTACCAAGGACCCGAAACATCTCAGGGACCGCTTCCTCGATCTGCAGACGGAGAAAAATTACGCGGCCGGTTTGACACAGTTGGCGGATAAAGTTTCCAGGTGTGCTTTATGTTGTCTTAATTACGACTTACGACACGCGTTTCTTCTTCACCATCTTTACCGACCGGGTAGCCTCTTTGTAAGGCCGCGTCCGCACGCGTTTGACGTCCGTCAGGATCGTGCTTAATAGTTCTGAGCTGCCAACTTCAACTCCCAAACACATCCCGTATATATTCTCACTTTTTGTAGTTTATTTAAGGTTTGCACGTTGGCAGTGAAGAACTATAGGCACGATTCCGATGGATGTCAAACGCGTGCGGACGCGTATATGCGGCCCTAAACCTGATTTCAATGGTCGTGGTATCTTGTCTCAATCAATTAACATTTTCCACCAGGTTCTGTTGATAATATGGAATACGATTTTACCGACCAAGTACTAATTCATTGAACCATACCTTATTTTAAAATGTTCCGACAAACATAAGTATTACAAACTATAACGATACGCGTTTTCTTCTCATTGGTTATTTTATCTGTATCGTTCCTGTTCTCAAACGATTCAACTTTTCTAAACAGCTAGAAAACATTTTTTTTTCACTCCGTAAGTAAAGAAGAACATTATTTTACCGACAAAGCCCGTCATTTCTTTTTAAAAGGACAAAGTATGTATGTAAGGGCAATTATTAACGAAATTGATTTCTTGCAGTCACTCCACACGAGCGCAGGCGTTCGTGTACAGGTTCGACTACCGAGCGCGCACCCAAGCCGTCACCCGGGACGTACCCGATTGGGCGGGAGTGCCGCACATGTTCGAGTTGCCGTTCGTCTGGGGTCTGCCTTACGCGACCGGTACGAACATCCAGTGGAACGCCGCGGACAAGAAAATGACCGACCTCATGATGACGATGCTCGCCACGTTCGCGCGCACCGGAAACCCGTCCATCAGCACCATCAAGTGGGAGCCGTTCTCGGACAAGGACCCAGGCATACTGATCATCGAAAGGAACATCGAGATGAGCGACTCCTCGGCCGTTGATTACAAAGCCCTGGCGTTCTGGAACGAGTACTATCCGAACGTTTTGAATGCCGCGATAAACAATTGCTGCAACGCCACGAACGCGGTCTCCGCTTGGAGGCTCATCGAGATGAGGTCGACGAGCTTCGTGCTCGTCCTGCTTCTGAGCGCTCTTAGGTTGCTCGATGATCGACGACTCGTGTGAAACTTATCGTTGCCGTTGATTTAACGATATGATGTATACAAGGTGCGGGTGGACGCTTATGTGTTTTTGGTACCTTGGGAGTGCGATGATTGTTTCTTTGATTTGTAAAATGTATGGACCCTAGAAGAAAATCTGTTAAGTCACGTGACGCTACGCGTGATTTTTTTTGGAATATGGAATATGACGTATCGTATATATGGTTTCCTAAGGATATATTTGTGGTTACGCTAGCGTAATCTTTCCTTGAGTCGATAAGTGAAAATCTGCACCAAAAAACGTTCGTTGGTCAATAAAACAGAGCAAAAGGATTTAGTTAACAAATAATTAGGGTGGTCAACGAGTTGCTGTCCAGTTTCTAAATGGTATTACATGTTTGAAAATACGAAATGAAAGGTGGTGAAATGTAACTTTGATTAATAGAAATTTTAAGGTAGAAAATCCGTGGGCCGAGTTAATCAAGCGAGTGACGTGCGTCATTTACCGTATTGTGACAGTCTTGTAGGTTATGGCCGTAAGATTTTGTAACGGGAAAAATATTAATCAATAAATTGATTTTTATTTTGTGCCGACAAACCGTAATTTAAAAGGACTAAAATAAAGTACAAATTTGGATGATTTGTACAGTGTTTTTCATAAAAATAGTTTGATTTGTTACGTATGTCTCTAAAGCTGTTATTGCTGATACCGTAATAAAACCCACGTTAAAAACATTTTTTAAACTAAAATATATCAAAAACTAGTACCGATACATTACCTTTAAAAAATTTTCCATAACATAAAAAAAACTTAATATATAACGTTTCAAATTCAAGAAAAGTTTGATTTGTTAAGTAGTGGCGATGGATTTTCTATCTTAAGAGAAACTTATAAATAAAAAATAAAATAACTGAACTAGATAAAATCACAATGATATTTACACTCAGAGTGTCACCAGAAAAAAATTTTTTTACTCACTCTGTTAAATATACTTTTCAATGAGGGAAAACATTTTTAAATTATAATAGAACGAAATGAAAATGGAATTAGTTTTTTATTCCAACCAACTTTTTTTTTTTAATTATAACCGAATGAGCGGAAATAAATTTTCTGTTTTAAAAATTTGCTCAGTCTACTGAGAGGACCTAAATTTAGTGTGTAAATATAATAACCAATGTAAGCATATGTATGTTTAATCTGCAATTATTGCAAAAATTGTTATTACTTTGCAGATTTTACTTGGGTACCTGAACGATACTTGGGGAAAAAAATTTTGTTTTGTTTTACATTTTGAAAAATTCGTTTTAGTCGCTTTGAAAAAAAGTAAAATATAAATTGCCATATGTTATTAAAAGTGCAATTGACACTTCTTGTGCAATTTCAAATGCAATCTATGACAAGTACAAACTGTACAGATAATTTTTTTAAAAAGTAAGAATTCCACACCAAAAAATTAGAATCATATGTAAGTGCATGGGTAACAACATTTTTTAGATTCAGTAGTTGCTAACCCTGTTGTTGCGGTCCAATAAAAACCAATAAAAAATTCATTGATTTTACAATGGGATTTTTCTATTAGTTTCTTATCGGTATTTGCACCCGTAAATCCAAATAAAATCCGAAATGGTCAAAAATAGATTTTCTATATCATTTATTATAACTAGGACATGATTGAACAAAAATAAATTGACAAATTTATGTCATACCATCCGGATGGCTACACCAAAACGGGGGGACTAAAGTATTTTTTACAAAATTCTAATAAGAATTAATAACTAACTTTTCTTTCAATTTACATATAAAATACTTTAATCCCCCCGTTTTGATGTTACCATCCGGATGGTATGACATAAATTTGTCAATTTATTTTTGTTCAATCATGTCCTAGTTATAATAAATGATATAGAAAATCTATTTTTGACCATTTCGGATTTTATTTGGATTTACGGGTGCAAATACCGATAAGAAACTAATAGAAAAATCCCATTGTAAAATTTTATTGGTTTTTATTGGACTGCAACAACAGGGAAGTCCGTTAAATTTCAAGTACAAGTATAGTAGATCAATTTTCACTGGAACTTGGAGAAAATTTATTTTTTCAACAAAGCATTAATATTAAAAATATATAATTATACACAAAAGAAAAAAGTCGTAGCTAATAAAATGCTTTGATGCGATTATTTTAAATGGACTAATTCAAGAGTAAAAGTAGTAGGTACGTTTAATTTTAAACGGCCACCATTAATATGTACACGTCCATTTTGAATTATTTTGCCAATAGCAAATGTAATAAAAGTAAAAAATACAATTAGATAAATTAACAGTAAAACGTTTGCCTGTCACTTCATCATGTCATAGAAACAATGTGCTGGATCACGTTTATGACATTATGTACACATGAAAGCACTATAAAATTATCCCGGTTAATTCGAATTCTCACTTCTTGTATGAACAATAAAAATATTTATTGTCTAGTGTGTGGATGTCTCTTAATGTCTTACGTTGTAGCGTTTATATAATAAATTTTAGAAAATTTTTGGTACAACTGTATTTACGAAATCGTTAAACGCCTCAATAGTCACAACATAAATTTAATGAAATTGGGAAATTGACACTTGTTTTGCTAATTTTACGAAACTATTTAATCTGAATAGGCTTTGTTTGAATTTTTTGTGACATGTTGGATGATTTTTAGTACATCAAAAGTATGCATTGGAAAAAAGATTTTCTCGAAATTACATGTGTTTTTGTTCCATTGATGTGGTTTGTAACTTAGTTGTCAGGTATGTTAGTTTGATGTAATGTGAATAAAACTAATTATTTAAAAGAGAAATATATATTTTTTTTTTTAAATTAACAGACTGATTGCATCGACGTCAGCTTTTATGAAACTTTCCATTTCTTCTTGTTTTTTTTTTTTTTTTTTTTTTTTTGTTTTTACCATCTTTTAAATACAAAGGCCTTAAATGTTATGCATCAAAGTAAAAAAAAAGAATGTAGCGCTTAAACAAGGTGCGCGAATATAATATGTACGTACATGAGGAAACAAGGTAAATTTTACAAGAATATACAAATGTAGCTACTACAACAAATCTACTCAAAATGTGATTAATTTACGTGACCTCTAGTAGAAATTTTTTCTTATTCTCACCGTAAGCTGTTGTTCTTCAATTACACTCATTACATGGATTCGAAGTATTTTTAAAGTACATTAGTTTTTCTTCTCTTATAAGGTTGCAATGAATTACAGGAATATTACGCAAGACATAGAAACTCAGCTACACATTGGCTTTGAAGACTTGCAGTGATCGTTTTTTTTTTAATTTTTCTTTTTTAATTTTTTTTTTTCTTCATTATTCTCATGCACAATTGTTACATCTTGTGTAAAATCAAGTGGAGACTGTAAATGATTCTTCACTTGTTCTCTATACATTATACGACAATTTATAAGCTATAATTTATTTCAATAATGAACAAAAAAATTGAAGACGATGTAATACTTTGTTTATAGAAAAAGCCTAGTTCCATATAGTTCTGCCGTCAACAAAGTCTCGCTCTTAAACTAGATTAAGAATCCACTTGATTCTTGGTTTTTTTAAAAATCAAAAAGTAATAAAAAAAAGAAAAATGCAAACCACTTAATAATCAAACAATCCCTACGTATAATTACAAGATTAAAAACAAAAAAAAAAACAAAAAAAAATTCTATTTATTACACAACTACGAAATTGTTAAAATAATAGCTTATCAAGCAAAATTTGTTTTTTCACATTAATCTTTCTTAAAAAAAAAAGGCACTTAAACAAGTAGACGATTTAAGGTTCGCGTAAGACGAAAAGCCTTAATCAAGGGATTAGTGTTTACTTATCGGGGTTACTCTGATTTTTTTTTTTCAGTTGGAAGAAGGGCAGGTGTTTTGTTTTCAGGGAAGGACACCGAGTACGTTACAATATTAACATTTTCATTTTTTTTTTTTTTCTGTCAACACTTACTGAATTTTTATTGTTTACTTTTTTTTTTTTTTTTTTTTTCTTAATACGGAGAGATATAGAAAAAACATATATTGATTAAGAAACAAATGGTCGTTACAACTTATGAAATATTTTTGATGCTTCAATAGTAATAATCATCATCATTCATCTTTTCATTTCTTTACATTCTTGTGGTATGCATCATCATTTGTATAATAATATAATTGTATAAGCAGAAGTGCGCGCAATGCTTGTTAATCAGTAGTTTTTTTTTTCCTCCTTCAGTTTTCATTACCATTCGAAAGGAAGCTAGCAATGCCAAACATCCTTCTGCTATCTCCAAACTTGCTGAGCACGCGCACTTTAAAAACATAGTCTCATTTATTTTTTGTTTTTTTTTTTTCCCCTTGCCTTATATATTTCTGTCGATTTTACTTCTCACGCTTTGTTTTTTTTTTTTCTTTTTTTTCTTTCTCATACACACGCGCATGCACGTACAACTATAACACCCACTCGTTCGTTCACTCGCTCCAATTTTCAATAATTATTAGCATCGTCACAAAATTCTCGGGCTCCCTCGCTCTAAACTAAAACCACCAAAGCTGTGCACTCTGGAGTTGCGTGTGCAACAAGAGAGAGAAAGAGAGTACAAAGATTTGAGGACAATGCTAATAATAACTAAAAAAAATTCTTGAAAGTTGATGTCGAGATACGGCTCTCAACGTCAGCTCCCTCGCGTTTCTAAAATTGCATCGACTCCGTGAAGTTTTATAATTTTTTTTGTTTTATTCTCTACAACGCCAACTCGCTCATAATGATAGTAATGAAAAAATTATTTAAAAAAAAAAAAATCAACGTGATATAAAAAAAAAAAAGAGGAAAGCACTTAGTTCTTGAGAAGAGCGTGGCTGTCAACCGTAAACGGAGAAAAAGGAAAATAAGGACTGTCGTTCTACAGATTGGTATACACAAGTTTCAAATGTATTGTTTTTTTTTTTTTCTTCAAATTGTTTGTTCCTTTAGCTATTATCAATTCGTAGTCGTCGCCTCTCACGTTGTGCGCAGTTGTAAACGCGCGCCGTCCGCGGGGACCTCCACAGTTTTACATGATGTGTATGTACAAGTCTATAACTGTCGAAATTATACATATCGCTTCTCTGGGTTCTTTTTTTTTTCCTCCCCCCCTAGTGGTCCTCTCGGCTCGTTCGGTGCTAACATCCCCATTGTAGTCAGGCCTTCCCTTGGATCTGTCTCGTCCACGTGTTTGCTCCCTCAATGACTGCTCGTTTGTTGTTTCGACTTGGGTTTCCTTACTTTTTTTTTTTTTTACCTTTTCTGCTTCATTTGCGGTCTTTTGTTACAGCTCTGCCTGACCCTCTCACTCTCAAATCTTCCCGTTACTTTTGTTTATTCCTGCTCTCGATTCAATTTTACTTTGCTTTACTTTTTTTTGTTTTGCTTTGTTTTGTTTTAATTAACTTTAATTCCTTCCATTTTTATTTTATCATTATTATTTTTTTTTTTAAATATATTTATATATTTATATATATATAAACGCGAGAACACACGGCACAGGCCCTTTTTTTTCGCTACCTTACAGTACTATGCACGGCGATCTCTTTTTCTGCTTCGGTTTCTTCTCAGGCGATTTTTTGTTGATTTGCCGCACCAGGTCGTAAAAGATCTGTGAAGAAGAAAAAAAGAGAAAACCTGCATTAAATATACGCTTGCCTTTGATCAAAATTTATGAATAATGTATAAATGCAATATAAGCTTTGGATCACGAACAAAAAAGTTGAAAACAATTTTTAGAGTAAAAAAAAAAAAAATAAAAAAATAAATAAATATCGAACCAATGATAAGTACACAAATGGCATCTCGGAGCCAACATAAAAAAAAATACACCGCATTATTATTTCATCGGTTATTAGTTTAATGTAAAGTTTATTTTCTTTTAATAATTTTTTAAAATAAGATTCGTAAAAAAAAAAAAAAAAAAAAAAAAAACGAATGAGCAGTACTGACATCGTTAACGTTAATTTTGGCTTTGGCAGATGTCTCCATGAACGCGCAGTTGTACTGCCGGGCGAGATTGCTGCCCTGATCCTTGCCGACGACCCTCTCGTCCTCGAGGTCGCACTTGTTGCCGACGAGCACCATCGGCACGTCGTCCGTGTCCTTGACTCGTAATATCTGCTCCCTCAAGTCGTGCAAATCGTTGAACGTCGACTGGGCAGTTATCGAGTAGACGAGCACGAAGCCCTGGCCGTTCTTCATGTACAGGTCCCTCATCGCCGTGAATTGTTCCTAGGGGAAACAAATAAAAAAGAATAACACTTTTACCTCGAGGGTGAATTTTTACAATTTGTTTACTTATTTTTTACTTATTTTGAACTTACAAAATGTTATCTACCTGAAGTGTTCAATATGTTTATTTTTTTTTGTATATTGATTTTTATAAAACAATAATTTGGACAGACCCGAGATCATAATTTTTATATGTGCACTTTGTTAAAAATTTTAAGATTTTTTTTTCTACTTAAAATAGTAAATAAGAAGTACATTCAATTCGAAGATAAGATATGGATGACACTCTACAAGTGAATATTATTTTCGTAGGGGCTAAAGTCAAAATATACATTATGCAACGCTAAATTTATGTTAATTATAATTTTTCTTAAATTTCAAAGATTCATCGTTACAGTGTGTATTAAAAAAGTTCATACCTAATTATGTTTCTTTCAAAATTTATGAATTTATTTTCAAAAATGTTGGAAAAAAAAATTTTATTTTATTTTATTCGCACACTTAGAAGAAAATAAATATTGCTTTTTTTATTGAAAATTATTGTTTATTATTCTGAGTTTCAAGTGACTATCTACTTGGCTCATATAACTATCCAGCAATTATACTATTAGATATATTTTCAACCATAAAAAAATATACTTGATCCAACTACCGTTTTACTATTGCATAAATCATGTAATTGTGAACACATTTTTGAACTCCACGATACAATCTATATATTCATATAATTTTAGAGGATATGAAGTACAGAATCCTTTTTATACTAGCATCAAAGGAGGAAAAAAATGAGTACTCTAAACGGGTCGATATATCTTGAAATACTGTCGTGGTTTGTGTTTTGTGTGAATTTATGCGTGAAACGAGAAAGAAAAACTAAGTGTTAACCACATCGAGAGGTTTTCGACTCCATGCAAAAAGTATGAGTAACCCCAAAGCCTCTTCTCTTTGATGACGGATGAACGTCGAGTTGGGGGTACGTCTCGTATTATTATATACGTATGAAAATTCTACTTTTTATCGCTTGCGACTTGAAGTGTAAAAGTAAATATTTGCCAATGGAGAAATTATTTATTTTTTTCAAGAGTATTTACTTATATTCGCTTATATTTGTGTCCCTTCACAAGATGGGCTTTGATTTTTTTTTTTTTTTTTTTTTCATGTGAAAATCGTGTGGATTGACCTCCTTCGTTTCGGGGTCGTGCGGCGTTTTTAATTTTTTAGACGCGAAGAAGAGGTCGACGGGAGCATACATTGCTGCCAAGCCTATAGAGATTCCGTCTCTCACAAAAAATGAGGATTTGTATTTCAACTTTAAAATTTTCCAAAAATCTGTATGACGATGTTTGCTCCCAAACATTTATTCCTTTCCAAAATTTGTGTTAAGTATATTCAATTGAAATCTAATATTTACAGTTTCAATCTGTTAAAAGTACAATACATTTATGTGGATTTTGTAAAGAAAAATACCTACGAAAGTGTAATTTTTAAACTAAAATTTTCTGTTAAAAATGCACAAATCTATTTTTTAAGTCTCGAAATAGTACTTTTTTACAATAAAAATACGTACGTGTACATTAAAAATACACACAAAAATTATGTGGGTCTATGTTTCTACAAAATGTACAAATTAATATGTTTCGTGTTATCAAACGATGTTTTTTTCACACCATTCCTGTGTTAAAACTCGTTTAAAATTATATCTGGGTTCTACTCTTTCTAACATTAATTATTTATTCCTATAAAAAATACTGAATGGATACAAAAACATTTTGGCTGAGAATTAAATAAACGAGATGTATATCTACCTGGTGACCCTAATTAATAATCAAGAGAATAAGTGAGCAACGAAAAAATAAAAAAATAAAAATTACCGTGCCGGCTGTGTCGAGGATTTCTAGCATGCACTGCTGGCCATCCACCTCAACCTGCTTCCGGTAGCTGTCCTCGATGGTCGGGTCGTACTTCTCGACGAAGATACCCTGGACGAACTGTACGGTGAGGGCCGACTTGCCGACACCGCCGCTCCCCAACACTACGATCTTGTACTCGCGCATCTTGTGTGTCTGTGCTCGGTTCCTTTATCCTTTTTTTTTCTTTTCTTCTTTTTCCTTCTTCTTTTCACGCGAGTGTCGCTTCTGTGGGTTTCAAGTGGCTAGCTCGAGACGGACGCTTTGTCCACCTTTTTCTGCCGATCGGACGTTCCTGGGGTCACCGACGCCGCTGCTGCCGCTGCACGCGCCACGTTTTTGCTTGTGCGCTTTATTGGCTGACTAGACGGTTCTGCAACAATGAACAAATTTTGCACCTCAGTCGAGAGTTTCGCTCTGTTTTTTTTTTTTTTTTAATATTAATTTTTTTAATTTTAATACAACAGTTTTTCTTTATATATTATCCATAGTCCAATTGGGTGATTGGTCCACATCAAATTATATTTTTTACACGTGGTGAAATATTTTGAAAGGCTTGTGATTTTTTTTAGGGTGTCCATTACTTAGCTTAAATTTTATTTCTTACAATTACTTAGTCATATACCTTCTGAAATATTGTTATTACAATTTAAAATGAAAATCCTAATTATCAAACCCGGACAAAAATTAAATTAACACGTGACGCTGGATGCATTTGAATTTCCTAAATAAATGATTTTCAAAGGTTTCAGAAATAACCATTTTTAACCGTTCTAATAATTAATGACCTACTTAAAAATTGGTAAATTGGAATTCTGTACAAAGGGCAATTGTGTGTGCTCAAACGTAAAATTAAATGTAACATGATTATTGTGCTTTTGAGGACACCCAATAACCCACCACTTAAGTAATTAATTGAAAATCTGGTATTGAGAATTATAAAACTAAATAAAAACATGACGTGTGATTAAAATTACCAATAGCATCATTAGATACCGTATCTACAAAATTATCACTAAATCTTGAGTAAAAAACAATCACCAGAAAAAAAACAAAAAAACAAAGCAGCGGTAGCAATAAAATCCATCATCACCAGATCCCTTCCAAACTTCAATATCAACGCAATATATACCCTTTGAAAGAAAGACAAAACTCTCTCTCTCTCTCTCGTGCTCTCAAACAAACCAAACCCCTACTTAATTATCATCCTTCGGATAAACTTGGCCGCAGTTGCAAGTACAATAACAGCAGCAAGTTCCCTTGCACGCAAATAAATGGCTTTGTGGCTGACGCGGGGGATACTTACACTACCTTTCCTTTATCTCGATGCCTCAAAGCTGTTTGATTAACGCTCTCGCACCTCCCTTGCCGTCAATATAATATACCCACGGAATTTAAATACGATGACTCGAGGGCAAAAGCTCGAACTTGCACGGATATATTGCAATTCTCATTGTTTTGCAGTTGCGTGCGATAAAATGTGTGTCTGCAATGATTTTTACTCCCATAAAAATGTGTTGCAATTGTTGAAAAATAAAAAAAAAATTAAATAAAAAAGTTTTGCACTAAGAATTTTCAGTTGCCAGAAACAAAAAAAAGTCAGGCATTTCATTATTTCTTTCAGAAAACTAGAGCGTACACCTCATCCTCGAGTTATCGCACCTGTGACTCTGAAAACAAGCTCGGTTGTTTTTTTTCTTCGTATATATAAAAGCGAAACCAGTATACATATATGTACAAAGTACATATTTATACACGCGAAGTAAGATGGAAGCGAAAAACATGTGTGTGAGGGATGGGATCAAAGGCTTTCCGCTCGTGTTTACCGTTTGTTTACGATGCATAACAAAGCTCGCGCGAAAGCAGTGTGTGGGAGCTAAAGCGCGCGCGTAGACGTTAGAATTGATTATTCATGAATCATGGCACGTGTGTACGGGTGTTCTGAGTGAAAAAAAATTATAGTAATAATAAATAAATATTGTGGATGAGTACAAGCGTGTCGTTGTTTGAGATTTTAGGGGTTGATTTTTAAATCTGTTTTCTCTTGCTGAAGTTACATTTTAGAGATAAGGGCTGGTCTACAACAACGACCGGAATGAGCTAGTGTTTACGAATTTATTACTTTTTTTTACTGCTGTTTATATTAAAAAAAAAAAGACGACTTCTGCCTGTTAAAGAGATTTTATTAATTATGATTAAAAAATATTTTACTATTCGTATTATCGGAGCAAGTAGGATAAAATACACTGACTTTGAGCGACGTACGATTTTTTAAAAATTATTTCAAGTTGACCGATATGAAAATCAAAAATATATATGTACATATATTTTGTTAGGGTACCTTAAAAAAAATCCTAGCACTGAAATTTATTTATTATACCGACCTTAAAAGGATACTGTAACTCTAAAGGTCTCATGCTGTTACCTTAAAAAAAATACATGAGATGTTCACTACTGTTTTATAAAAATTAAAAAAAAACACTGGTTTGCAGCAAAAAGATGGTATTTTAAAGTGGTTGTATTTCTATCTTCCCATAATCTTCAAGTCAGTTAACAAATAAATTTTAGTTGATCACTCAAATACCACCTAATCTATTTATTAAAAAATCTGTGCAAAAAGAAAAATATAACAAGTATAGTTATCGAAAAAAAATAATAAAAGACGTTCGAAAAGATACACTTGAATACAGACACGTCGACCTGAAATCACGGTTAAGATAAACTCGGCCTAAAAAAATAAAGAGGGCGGTCCACTAGGCCAACTTCCGGCGCAGGATGGCCACGACTGGAGGAAAAAAAAAAAAAAAAAAAAACGTACAAAGAGATAAGAAGAAGACCGCATGGTTGCATAAAAAAAGCGCGCGCAACACACCATGTTCACGCAATTGCTGAGGCGATCATCGGAAAGTGAGCGCATTAAATAAAAAGTTGTGCAGCCGAATAACTTCAATTGATTTTCATACAAAAAATTTTTTGCATCCACAAGTATCGTGAAATCGTGAATTGGAAAAGGAAAGTATGAAACTTGTGTCAAGTACAATGATTTAAACAGTACATACTTCATAACACAATATTTTTGAAATTTTACATTTTAGCGTGGATTTAATCATGAATATACACAATTCTATTTTTATAATTTCATTTTCTTTTATAATAAAAATTATAAAGAAACCTAAAATATATCGTGCACATTGTTTCTCGTAATGCAACAGGTTATCAGTATCCAAACCATGGTTTGGACAACTGCAGTTGTCTTCCATGTAAAAACATTAAAATGCAAGGCTTAAATATAATATGATATCCTCGATAAATTGTGTATATGTACACTCTTAATACAAACTTGAGCGAATTGATCGACACTTTGTGCTGCTGCTCACTAATCTGGGACGTCTTGCGCGACCTAAGCATTTGGATGGCTCACAGTGTAGTGTTAATAATCAGTCCAGCCATACCTAATTTTTTTCCAGTGCACCGTAAAAATTAAAACGCGACGCGACAGCAACAAGTGCTGCCACCATCATCGAGCATGCCAATACATCTCAGCGAGACGCGCATGTGGACCGTCCGTTCTCGACAGTTGAACGCGTGCCAAAAAAAAAAAAAAAATCGGGTGGTAGGGAGGAGGATGATAAAGAAAACGCGGACTTTCAATCTGGGCTACTAGTGCTATAGGGGTCGAGAGAGAGAGAGCGGCGACGATGTCGTTGTTATTATTATTTCTCCTTCGAAGGGAGCGAGAGAGAGAGAGAGGGGCATCCTTTCCTGCTGCGACCTATTTTTAAAAGCGAGCCCGGGCTGATCTTCTCATCCTCTCTTCCCTTTGTTTTCGTTTTATCTCTCTCGTATGCGCGTTTTATTATTGTTTTCCGAGGGGGATGAAAGAAGTCGAGCGAAATGACGAATTTTCGGGGTTGATAAGGTCGCGTGCCATCCATTGTCGACTCGACGATTGTATAGGTGCGGTGGCCCCGTTTTTTTTGTTGGGATCAACTTTTGTGCTTGTAGCGGATTTTCGGAGCGAGATTGTTTTTCGAAGAGCGGAAAAATTGTTTTCAGGGATTGTTGTTTGTTCATTAGGCAAATATATATATGTATTTTTGCGTGGGTATTATAGGCATGAAAACGTACTTGGACGATGTTTACGTGAATACACGTGTGTTAGCCTAGATTTTTTACACGACGTGGAAACATGCCAGCGGCTAACTTGGAAAAAAAAAACCAACTTGATTATAAAGCAACAAAGGCTTGTTTATGCTTCGTTATTCTTCGGAGGATTCACTCGATATTGTGCTACCAACGCACGCACACGTGGATTCTCCGAAGTACGAGTTCAAAAGGGCCAAAAAAAAAATGTAAATACGTAATCGACTAGTTTGAGTAAGTACTTGTTTTAGAAACTAAATTTTCCTTCTTCTGATTTATTATTTCTGTTTTTTTATAAATAATAATAAAAATACCAGCATTAACATAACTATGAAATGGCACTATCAACCTTGCCTTAGTGTTTACAATAATTTGTTTTTATTATAAGATAATAATCGAAACATAATTACGATGTAGTGATTTGAAAATTATTTAAACTAGTATTAGCTCTGGTAGCATACTTTTCTTCATGTAGTAAATCGTCTAATAGTTTTTTCATTGTTCAATATACATTAATATTTTTAGTTAATACCACGATAAAGATTATTTAAAATATTTAGGTTTGTCCTTATATAATTAAAAAAAATCGGTTTTTATTAGTTAAATCAAGTAATAAAACTTTTTTCTTGTAAATTCTTGTAATTAAAAATAAATAACGTATGTAACTAAAAGAGGTATTGGGTGGACTTAACTGTTTATTTCCGTACACTATGAATAATGACTCGTTCCACAAATAGCTACCGTATCCCTACATCAAAAATATGTTACAAATTTATTTGATTCGCAAAAAAAAAACCGTACGACCGCTTACCTATGTGTCACGCCCACAACTGTTATTATTCGATTTTACCGAAGGGGAATTTTTAGAAGGGCGAGAGGATTCTGCTGCGTCAATGCCGAGTCCCACATTAACAATTCTGGCACGCTACCAAATTGCCGCGGCTCTGGAGGCATGTACATAGAGGAAAAAAAACCGTTTGAAGGGATGAATCGGCGAATTGATTTTTTTTTTTTTTTTGCTTGATATGGAAATCGAGAAGAAAGGCTTGTCATAACAATTGTCACTGAAAAGTCGAGATATTTGTGGGATTTAGATTTACTTTTACTGTACGCGAGCCAAATTTATTTCCTTGAATTCCAGAGTAGACAAACATTTTACAATATATTTAGATTTGTGCTGAATTACTTTCAAATAAAAATTTCTCCAAAATTTCCTGCAACTGTTTATTTTTACTTGCAATGCAATGTTCAACAAAAAATTTTCTATCAGAAAATATGTATTTTAAACGGAAAACGATTACTGAAAAATATGTCAAATAACTGTTTAAAATACTTAAAAGCTTTTTTTTGCATGACTTATAAAAAATATACTTTATGTTTTATGGCTTAGTGACTTTCATTAACTAAAGTAGTAATGATAACAATTATTTTCAAGGATTTAATGAATGGGCAGAAACGAATTTCAAAGTGTAATCGTAATTACAGAAAGTTAAATTGAAACGTCTTCAAATTATTTTGGCCCTGAGGGGATTTTCTTATTGAATATATTATAGCTCAAAGTTTCTGATGCAGATAACGATGATTGAAAAAGTTCATTTCCTATCATATTTAACTTACTTGAAATTGCTACTCCTTTAAGCAATAGCAACAAAAGAATAAATTTTTTAAATTAATTTTTTAAGTTTTTATTTTTGTCAATTATAATTGTAAATTTTATTTTTTTATTAGTATAAGTTTTAAAAAAAGTATAGCTTGCAAATACAATTATCAATTTGACATTCAAAATATAATTTAAAAAGTTGATTATTTTGAAAAAGCACTATTTGCTAAACATGCATCGCACGTGGGTTCATTGATCGCTCGATTAATCGACACATGCCACGTACATGTGCTCACGCGATGGCTGACTAGAGTCGTAATTGCCATCAAGGACGAGATTCTCGGTAAAATTCTTGAAGATATAAATTAAAAAAAAAAAAAGAAAAAAAACAAGGAACGAGAAAAATACCATTCTAGGGCAATTGCTCGAATTGCATGAGCTCCGTTCATAATCTTTCAAGTTTTCGTAAAGTGGATTCTGTATAAAAGTGACAATAGAATGTGAAAGTACAATCAACGCTGCCTCCGTTGCGATTAGTACATTTTATTAACAAAAAGCCTTATTTCCGTAGCCTGAAATCAAATAATGATTTGAGCTCAACTGAAATTTCGCAATGCAACTAATTGTTAAGCTAAATACAATAAATTGAAGCGAAATAATTGAAAATAATATTTTACAGCTTTTTAAAAATATTTTAATGTATTTATTAAGGATTAATTTATTAAATTTCCTCTAATATTCATTCGAAAGACAACTTTCCTATTGTTAGACTAGCAATATTTTGTTAGAAAAATTTTGAGGAGGGCAATTATTTTCGTAATCAAAAGCCATCAGCAAACGCACGACCCACATTCTCGTGACGAAAAAAACCCTTACCTCATCACCGTGGAGCACTGAATGTATGCGAATAATTTTAAAGCAAAAAAGTCGGGCAAAAATCGCGAAAACTAGGTCAGTGACCCTATGACACTTCATTACCAGGCCACTGTAGGACAGTAGGAAAAAAAGAGAGGGTCTACCCTTTTTATAAACTTTAAAACCTAATTTCTTCAGCGAATCAGAAGTTATAAACATCATAAAATATGGTATGCAGACGTAGGGGGTGAGTTTCAAACATGTCGTACTTAATAGATTTCTGATATGTTGATAGGAAGAGGAATAATAATAAAAATTTGTAGTTGAGTAGTGAGACCTACAGGTACTAGCAATACACAAAAATATAAAAATAATTTTATGTTCGTACTAAAAACAGTTTATACTCCATTGTGCACGAAAACCTTTTTTGTGCGTGTGCAGTCTCTTGAAGATGACATCTGTGATTGCTGGCACAATATCAAATTAATAAATGGTGTAACTACCCCCAAAATATGAAATTTTTGCAGTATCCACTATTTTTCTCCATCTGTAAATTATAAAAGTGATAAAAGTTTCGAGGAAGAGAGCTTTATTCGTGCTCTGAATGGTCAAAGGGTATTTCATTATAATTATATTTTATTACACAACTCGTAATTAACTAGTAACTATAATATACACTGTTATTTTCTTTCAATGTAAATTATAATTAATAAATATGATATTATAAGTATTACATTATTCAATAGTATTATAGTAAAAAATTTCATCCAGTATTGTATTTTAATACTATTAAAAAACTGCAGTACAATATCTATTTTTAAATTTAATTATAGTATATTTTATCCAATACAAAAATATCCATTCATCAAATCTCTGAGAAAAACAACTCACTACAGGCTAACTTCAAATTAATAGAGATACGAAAAAAGATTTATTTCCGACGATTATGTTAAAATACCTTAGGTACGAGCACGAATAAAAGGAACCAAGTAAAGAAGTAAAAGAAAGGCAAAGAGTTAATGTTATGTAGCAACAGCGCGTCAAGTGGCCAATCGATTTCAAGTCCCTGGTACATAATGCCATCCCATTTCTTCCTTTATGTGCCTTTCCACGCTGTTTCTACACACCGAATAAGGGGGTATATCAATGTTGATCACGATAGAAAAACGAAAGGGAGGGTAGTTCACACCATAATTCACAGAGCCCCAACACGAACACCGGCGTGTATGAGTGCGTGTGAACAGACGCGCGTGTGCACCTCGAGTAGCACTCGTTATCCGGCAGAAGAGAGATATGGGCGCAGGGCGAGGATAGTTTAGTCCAACGTACACAATGCGCGTCCGTGGTGTAGCAAACGTGGGTCGTCGTTGCTGCTGCCCACAGAAACCCACATTATAACTTGATTGCATAGGTGTGCGCTGTCTCACAAGCCCACGCGCATCACCATCGGGGGCTGGCCTAAATTTGCGATACGAGAGGTCAGAGGCTAGGCTGCTGACTGGCCAATCATCCAGTGTCCGACAGTTCGATACTTTCGGTGTGCGCCCTCCTCGCGATAAACTCCCTCTGCTCATACATCACAGTTCATGCTTCTCTGTTCTCTGGACTTATTTTGCACATGTGAAAGGGCTTCTCTCGCACAAAAGTATAATTAACAATGCAATTGATTGTGCATCGTTAGAATAATTGTAAATTTGGTGTTCAAAAATAATCGTTTTTCAAAGTTTACGGTCTGGCATGGAGTGAACAAAATGTTCGATCCAAGATTTGAAGAAAATTTGGGTAATTCCGCCCAAGGTACAAAACATACTAGGTTTGTTGAGACCTTGCAGATGAATGTCATCAACTACGAGATCGTTACTAAAACAGTTTCAGATTGATTTGGATTGAAAAACCTCTTGATTACCATTTGTAAATAAAAAGAGATCAACACGAAAATGCCTTGAGCGCAAGAACAACTCTGGTAAAAAGATAAGGATTACTTTCGAGTCATTTCGGAGTATGCCATGACCATTGAACCCGATTGAACCATTTATGAAGACAGTTTAATAAAATCAATTCCCGCGTGTCCATTCGCACGATTGGTAGTGGTCAGAACACACGATATGACATAACTCTAACTCCAAACATCACCACCACACAGCCCATTACTCGGCGAGAAGACTCATAAAGATCGAACTTGCCGAGCAACGCAATCCTCCTCCTCCTCCTCCCACTTCTAACTTTCCAAGCGAAACGCAGATACGTCTCAGGTTATATTATACTTGGAAACCAAAGTTTACCAGCTAACTCACAAGTGTGTAATGTGTAGGTGAAACTACTTTACTGCTACGACGTCGATCTATTCCGCTCCATACGTAACAAATCTTGAGCAATGAAAGCTCTGTACACGTAAATAGCAACGTAGACGCAAGAAAACTCCTTTGCACAATGGGAATCGATAAACAAGTATGCTCACGCGTCGATTTTAGAGTTGTGCCTTTCCTTCCGTTTGATTTCACATGGGCATAAAATAAACAACACATTTGTCTCGGAGGTGCGAATCATCCGTAGTAAAATGGTATCCAGTGTATATTTTTGTAACAACCTTGATTGCACACACTCTTTAACCCACACACGACGCTTCTTCTTCGCGATTAATGGTCTCATTGATATTCCAAGCTATTTGTGGGCTCTCCACCACCACCACGGTCTACTACGTAGAAGTGGTGTTATTATCTTACAGTCTCGTTGCTTTTGTTACTAAAATAAACCGATCCAGTTGTAGATCATCAGCAGCTTGATTAACGTCTAATGGAAATTGCAGTCAATCCTTTGTTTATGAATCTCACGCGATATTTCCGTGTTTTATCAACAGATTAGAGTTACGGAACAGCTCGAACTGAGGGTCTTTTATTCATTCATGACCATTTTCCACCTTTTCTAACTCACTAAATTGAACCAAAGCTTTGATTCCATTATTTTTGGACCTTTTTTATCGCACACGGGCAGCACTTCAAAAACTAATGGACCAAAATTGAGTCATCATTAATCCCTATCACTATAGTTCTGCAGTAAAGAATCCGTGTTGGAAAACCAGACAACTTGTTTAAGCTGGCGTAATGTTTTAGAAAGGTACTTCTGGAATTTCCAATACGGAGATATACGTCAAGTGAAATTATGAATAACAACAGCAGTTAAAGAGGAAGTAAGCCGATAGTTTGGCTGAAACGTCGTTACTGGAATTTGTTTTTCGCAACAAGCTAAACAGCTCAAAGACAACAAAAGGCGTTTTGTTCTCGAAACTTTCTTAAAACTGTTTATCCTATTTCAGTGAGCAACGACTGTAAAGCGTTTCATCCATTTAGTTCAATTTCTGTTTGCAATAGAAATAAAGTAGGAGATTCCATAACAATTGCAAAGCTTGTAGAATATTGAGGATACACTTGACTTTTTATTATCAACTAGAGTAAAAACTATAGAAAATAAAAACAACAAGCACTAAATATTCTTAAAAGCCTAACGTTTCACAAGGGAAATGTCAATACCTATACTTCGACACCGTTGCCCCAAACTAATATCTAACTACACGATTTATGACACAGTAGCTTTGTACCGTTCACCGCAAAAAAAAGTAGAGAGGCATGCAATCGCATGCGATATAGGTAATCTATACAGTGGCGTGCAGGTGTCGTGTCACACACACATTAAAACTTTGTGGCTAAAGTATCTCTCTATTGTGTGTAGTGTAAGAAAACTGTGTCACACAACAGCAATGGAGAAAGAAAGAGAAAGGGGCGTAGTCCTCTGAGTGCACTCGTTTACTCCGTGCCATTGTTGTGTATTGTACCCCGATTGGATTGATGTATATATAAACCTTTTTGAGGAGAAGGAACAAAAAGTAACGAAAAAAATTATAAATTGTTAATATTTTTTTTTTTAGACAAAGTTGGTTTATTATTTTAATCACAATTCTTAGGATGCCTTAATTCTTCTAAGATTATGACTGAACCTAAAAATAAAGCAACTTTTTTCAAAAAAGTACGATTAAGTTACCAATAATATTGAACTGAAAAAAAAGATCTAATAAGGTAAATGTCGCTTTTATGACCACAAATTTTATCGTACTCGTTTCTATAATTTTTTTCTTAATTATGAGCTTTAATGGTAGAAATTTTGGTTTTTGCTAGTGCTCTATAAATTTACCACTATTATTCTAATTTTTAAATATGGTTTCTAACTGTTAAATTGTTTTGTTTTATAAAAAGATTATAAGACCAAGTTGTACATAATTATGAAACATTGTATCTATTATTTCATAATTATGTCTTTGTTTATGAAATTTTTTAAAAACAAATTTTAGTATAATGTTTTAAGCTAATTAAAGTTTTTTCACTTGCACAACATTATTGTATTTAACAAAAATAATTATCACGTTTATTTGTTCACTAGAATTTAATAAATTACTCGTTCAAGTTCGGTACCACAACATGTACAGTTCAAAAGATAGGTTATGTTCGACTATTTATGGAATAGTCTTTAAAATTTGTCATTTATTGTATGCATGGATAATGAAACTTTTCTTGTGAATTCATAAAGAGAAATAAAATATAGAACTACCACAATTTTTTTATCAAGTAAGTTGCATGACAAATACATGAATTTACATATTCCATGAATAAGGACGTATTCCACGAATAGGGACATTTACCTTAGGAACATCAAGTTAATAAGCTCATGTAAAAAAGAACATCGATCGTTAAGACCGATTGCATCTTAAAAAGCCATTACCGACGAAACATCTTTAATTCGATCTGGAAAGAAAAAGGTAGAGAAAAAAAAAAAAAAAAAAAAAAAACACCCACGCTCGCTTGCCTTGCATCATCACACAGGCACTTACAGGGCGGGAGCGCAGTGCTTTGCTCTAAAATCGACCAATCGGCGTTGCTATCGCGACAACTGCACTGCTCGAACACCGAGAGTTCAATTTACGGCCGATGGGGCTTCGATTTCATCTTCCTCCCTATACATATACACTATTGGCTATACGTTTACGTCTGTCTTCTGCTGCGCTCTACTTTCCACGGGTGAGTAAAGTTTTTTGTTGCGTAGCTCTATAGATTTGCGGTGCTTTCGACGTTATGCTGCGGCAATAAATTTGATCAACCACGAAATCGGCGACTCCTGTACGTAAAGCACACAAATAATTTTGCAAGTTCGTTAGAGGGCATACTTAGTTCTTTTGGTAGTAACGACTTCAGATAATTTAATTTGCAGGGCAGATGTAAGTAATGTAAGTATTGTAGATTAATACGTCAAATTACAGTAAAAATATGTGATTGGCTTTATTTGCGGTTGGTATCCAATTGCCATTTAGTGCACTGAAAAGTCGTCAAGGTAATAATAGTTCCTCATAAAATAATGGAGAGGGCGCAGTTAAAAAAAGATAAAACTCGAAAGTAATTTTTAAGCCAGGGGCATAAAATAAATTTCCCGTGGGACATACACTCTTATACGTATGGATGTGCGTGACCTTATTAGAACAGCAGAGAGCAATACACTGCGAGGGGCTACTATCTATTTGTTCTGTACAACCCTTATTTTCTCTTTAATTACAGGTTATAGATGGAATTATAAAATGCATGAATAATTTTTTTTTTCAATTCTGTGAAATAATTTACAAAAAATGTAAGTATGAGAAAAATAATGATTAATCGAAAGCTGTTGATGACTGTTACTTTAAGTTTTCATGATGATGAAATGAAATTAGACGAGATTCGGTGCGCTTTTAGGCACATCGAGGTTACAGGTTATGTTTATTAGGAAACACCTAATGTTGGACCTGATAGTAGTAATAAATTTAAAAGCTGCTTATTTATTGCTATTCAAAAACTTGTTGAGGCTATTGTACTTTTAAGAGTGAGGTCCTATTAACGGTCCGTCAACTCAGCTTAGATGGCGTGCTTTAGCTACGAGAAAAATGGCGTCGCATTGACAAAAATGTACTATCTCTGATCTCCTGACGTCAGCGTGGCGGAGATATTGTCACAAAAGTACGTCCACATTACCGTATATTGTCGTCACTTGTAGTAAAAGTGTGCCAGTAACGCCATTTTTCTTTTAGCTACAGTACGCCATCTATGCTCAGTTTGTTGACCATAAGGACCTCTCGAATAAAAATTTTTGTGAGAAGGATCGTCAAGAAACCAATAAAAACAAATACACTGTAAATCTAAGTGTGTTAAACTACACGTTCAAAGTGTGTAGTTGAAATTTTTGTATTTAATAAGGCACATTGTGGTGGCGTGGATAATAATTTTAAGGTCTACCAAATCTGTGGCGCACTAAGTGGTTAACCAGTTTCATTAAATTGGACAATTTTGAATGGGAAAAATCAATGTAGGAAAGCTGTGGAGTGGAAAAACTTGGCTGTCACAAATTTAACACGCTTACAAGTATGTAAAATTTAGGATAGAAATGTTTTACTATTTACAGCCGTCTTATATCAATCGTTAACGAAAAAAATATTTTAGTTTGATAGAATAGGTCACTAGTTTATACGAAGCATCAATTTCATTCTTCTGGATACGTTTATCAAGACTACTATAAAGCGTTTTACAACAACGAAAATTTCGATTAGACGCTTTAAACGTGTACTTTAACACACTTGGATAGTGTAAGAGGGAAAAAACGATAAATGAAGCAAGTGAAGAGAAAGTTTAAACTTTTAAAGTTGAAACGTAACGTATTGCAAGTTTTTTAATGTGTCATTTAAATTTTGTTGACGTCTAGTCTATTCTACCTCTCGCGATGATACTTTGGAAATCGCGACAAAATTCACGTAACGACCGACCGCGTGGGCGAAATAAATGTTTTCATTACTCATTAAACAAAGACTCTTATATTATATTTCAATTTAAAATAATGTCAGAGGAGTCAATACAAGCAAGAACGTGTCAACAGTAGAATAAAAAAAGCGGTCATCGATGACGAGCCGAGAAATAGATAACACACTGCTACGGCCCGAAGACCGGACGCGACAAAACAGTCGCGTTTCGCCTGACTTCCGGCGCCTTTCCCTCCACTTCGCATTAAAAATTGCGCGCATGTGTATACTTACGCACACGCTAGCTGCGTCTTCCTGCTTTTCCTTCGCTCGATCGTAAGTACCCAAAATCGCGGCCAATTCGCCGACGACGACGAGTGAGGCTGCGTATACATGGAGTCATGAACTTTCAGGACCAGCCCATATGCCCGTGTGAGTGCGAGTGAGAAGCAAGAACATATTACTCTCTTTCTCGAACTCACAAGGGCACATGGGCTGGTCCTGGATATTCAAGACTCCATGTATACGCAGCCTGAGAGAATAACGAGGCGATTGAGCGAAATTGAGCTACGCGACGAAGACAATCGTCCCCAGTAGCTTGATTCGTTCTCTCCGGTGCGTTTGCGCGTCACTCAAGTGATGAGCTCACGAGAAATAGGTATATACGGGGAGAGAGGCTGATGATGGCTGATGCCTGCAGAGTGGAAAATTTACCAGCTGCGGGGGATCTTTTTTGGAGATCCATTTTTCTCTCTCGGGTGGGCTGCTGATAGGATGATTGTAAGGCCCTGTTTTTTTTGTTTTAACTGAAGTGTAATTTCGTTGCAGGGTTTTAATAAGTTTTAGTGCTTATTTTAATTTTATTATTTTCTTATCTATTCCGATGGGCTGTAGGTACTTTTACGTATGATAATCAATTGTAAAAAAAAAAAAATAATAATAATAATAAAATACCATTCTAGAAGTGGTTTTTGTAGCTCTAAGGTAAAACTCTTGAAAAGATGAATAAGAGTTAAAATAAGAGATTCTGCACTTTCTACAAGGTATATCAAGCTTAGCTATAGCCAAAACCGAGGCCAAAACCTCATGCCACAGGTTAGGTCTATAATTTGTCGCTAATTTTTTTGCTAATTTATTACGTCAAAAACGATTTTGTCACTCATTTCGCTCTTTAAATGATCATAAAAATGTTAGCTTGACATCAAGCAAGCTGGCTACAAGTGTGTTTTTCCGAATAAAAAACAGATCGGGATTGGAACCATAATTTGTCGCTTAAGGAGGCTTGGGCGATTTTGAATTAAATGCTGGCTAGGTCTGAAATTCAGAGATTATATAGATAAAGTTTGCTAGATTTTTTTAGGAAAACAAAATAGGTAGGTCAACACATTTATTTTCGAGAAAACCGCTTGTGAAAATTCGTCATTTTAACACGCAACCTTACGGAACCCGAAATTCAATAGACTACCGTACCGCAATAAAAAGCTGTGGGCCCACACATTAAATTGGTACATGAACTTAAAAGTATAAAGAATCTATTATTTAAAAAAAAGAATAGGATCAACACGTTAAATTTTGAGAAAATAGCGAGGAAAACATCGAACATCAGAATTGTTTTGTTCAGGTACTTTAAGTGCGCATGCGCTGTACATTCATAAACATACAAGCATGAAAATAGAAGTCTTACACAAGTATAGGTATATAATAGCAGATGAGAGCAAGAGAGTACAGTGTTGTCAGCTTTATCGTGACAGGGCCGTCATCTTTACACAAGGTACCTCGGGAAAACTAATAAATTTTTTAATATCGATTTTCTCAATGACTTTTCCGCGTATTATTGCTATTTTGTTCACACATGTGTATAATCAAAATGATTATAAAAAAAATATTACAAAGAATCATTTGTATGACAAGTACCCCACAGGGGCCCCTCAATAGATACGACACCAAACGCCCAAGCCCCCTTAATATTCGCTGAAAGGTGAGCCCAATGCCTATTTCGTTACTTTGCCCAAAGAAGGGTACGGGAAGGATGAATACAATAATAATAAATATAATTGAATAATGAATAGTAAACATTACCTCTTTTTATATTATTTAAATAAAAATATTAATTAATGAATGACAAAAAATGTTACCTAAAATTTATAATTTCTTTGGTAAAATTTGAAGAAGATTTGCAAAGGAATAATATTATGCTCGATTTTATGAAGCTTTTGATCTTACACTATTATTTTTCGACTTATTAATATTTATTTAAAAGTTTTTTTTTTTACCTACTTTATCTCACGTATTTTTGATTATTTATTTATTGGAGTAAAACTAACTTATTTTAATTCGGTGAAAATATAAAATGGTTAAAAAAAGTGTTTTAGCATGACCACCATTTTTTTTTACTCGTAATCTAATGTTATAACTGAAAATAAGACCATAGTCTATTATAGCACATCAACAACTTTGAAACCACACACGAAAAATCAATAACTCACATCAAGCCCAAAAATAAAGATAATCCCCAGAATCTCTAGTTTCCACCTCTTAATATGTTCCTCGACCTCGAGATAATGATATTTCCATCGCCCCTGCTTTCTCCGGAACAGACAAAACGAAGATTCTCGGTTTCACCAAGCAGCTTCCTACCATTATCGTGTTATTGAAGAAAGAGTCCATCCCCCCAATCTTGTATCTAAATCTCTAGATACGCCCTCTATATAATATGCTAGCGTGTACGCACACCAGCTAACTCGACGGGGTTGGTGAATTAAAATATCACGGCCGAGGCTGGATTTCCATTATCCGTTGTACTCGGCAATCTGGAAAATTCACGCTACGCTCACACGATTACCTCCACGTGGCACAACATAATTATATTCAACCGTGTCGATCGTTGGAAATGGAATAACGTGTAAATGTACCTACAATAAAATGAGGATTATAAAAAATCAATTGCATAAGTATCTGTAAAAAATAGGAAATCAAATTAAGACTCGTTAGGGCCGAGAGTGTTATATATTGATTGTAGGAGTGTACACGTACAAAAAGTAACAACGTAATTTGGTACGTGATCGTGTGTAGAGGGACGGATGAAGAGAGAAAAGGCTTTTTAGAGAGATGCGAGGTTGGACACGTTGTTTTAAGCGCGGTAATGAGCAAAAAGAGAGCTAAATCCTCTAAACTCGAGTGAACTTCATTAGCGAGGGCTTGGAAGAAAAACAGCTCGAAGACTAAAGCGTCATGGTGACGATGACAATAGCGTGAAAATTCGAGACTCTTCTAGGTGGACTTAAAAATACTAATTTTGAACTTTTTTTCATCAATGCGACATCGGAAAAAATGTTTACTAGTGCAAAATTACGTTTTCTTGCAATTCTTTGACACTCGTTACAAAGATAACAGTAATTTTTTTTTTCTCGTGAAACTACATGAATTTCCAAACATCGACAGAATAGAGGAATTTTTATCCTAAAACTACGGTTATAATCACCTGGAAATAGGGGAAAAATGCAAAAAAATATTGCATGACCATGGATCAACAGAGATATTCTCTCTTAAACTTTTAGACCATTTTACTGTTATACTTTGAACTAGAATCTCTCTAAATTATGATAATTTATTAGTGTTGAAAATTGAAACTTTAATTTACATTTTGACTAAGAAATTTTTCGAAACCTTCATATTTGTTTTAATTACCAACTCGGTTAACTATTTACGTAGGGTGTGAGCTACGTTTAATAAACTAAATTTGAAACAGAAATTTTATTTTCATCATCATGAATGAGAACAAATTTTTTTTAGAGTAAGTAGTTTGAAAAAGTCGAGAATGTATCAGCTAATGCAGTGTATTCAGCTCGGCCAAGTCTGCTGGTAGTGGGGGAGTGAGGGAGTCACATGCAGGTCAAAAGAGAGGTTCGCGTGCTGTGTCGCGTCTTCTCCCTTTTACCCTCCCGGATAGAGGGGAGAAGAGGGCTATTATCGATTTGTTCCAAAATGGCTCTAAAGATAAAACTCGCCTCTGCCCTCTCTCTCTTCCTGCACTCCTCTGACTTTCCAACCCTATTTTCAATGTTGCATTTAAATATTACACATAGGTGTGCAGAATTAACGTTTGAGCTACTGATTGGAATCGGGTTTACAAGAGAATCTTATCGCGAGAGGATTGCCATTTCCGGGGGGAATGGAGGCCAGAGGTTGGCGGTCTATTTTTAAGGATAATTACCGTGAGAGGTGAGTTTTTAGGAGTTGAGTCATTAAACTAAGAACAGTTTGATCATAGTATTTTTAAACCATTTCAAAGACTTGTTTTATTCATACTATATAAATCATTTAATTTCTTTTTACTTATAGCTCGCTTATAGGGTCATCTTATTTAAGTTAGGTCACTCGGGGTTTTCAATACTTCAATCGATCTTTTTTTTTTTACCCAGAATCATATTTTTTTTTGTATAAAAAATATCTGGATTATGATAAAAAATACACGCACAACCGAGCAAAAAAAATCTTCAGCACTACACCCCTTAAACAATCTACCCTCGAGTTAAGGTGGCTCCAGTGGCCTTAATGTTAAAATTATAAATAACCCAACCGAGGTTAATAAAATTGAATTATATTCTTTGAATTCCCTACTTTCTAGTCGTATGAAAAAAAATGAAGGTTGACGATGAAAGTTGTAAGAAATCATGCTTACAAAATCGTAGTTTTAAGACGGGTTAGATAGGAAATGCAAGCTTACGCGATATACAACCTACTGCTGCACTTATATAAATAACCCGTGAGGTGTAAAAAATATACTATCTTGTATATATTATTACGCAGTTTTCGATGACATGAGAAAAGTGTCTTGTTATCGAACAAAATCTTTAAATAATCGGAGACTAAGTACACAGTTGCGAGTGCAAGTCAGCTCTCAGCTGTCTGTATTCTGCAGAGTACATATATATAGGTATAACTACTCTTGAACTTAGGAGCGTACCGTAACAGTTCATCAATTAGGGCACCATAAAACTTTTTTGTTTTTTTATATTAACTCACTAAAGTAACAGATAAAATGTAGAATATGGCTTACAACAGTCTCTACGATAATTTTATACCATATTTTAAAGAAAATAATGATTAATTTTTAGTCTCCCCATTTTGATACGGCACTAGGCGCTGGAGCCACCTTAATTCGTAATAGCAGTAACTATTGGCCAGGTGCAAGTGATGGGAGGGGATAGATGAGTCGACGCCAGCGTGCGTAGTGGCGAAAACAGGAAATCTGGGGTACCAAATTACTGTCATTTTTGCTTAATTAAGGAAAAAATAACAGTATTTCGTCAAATGTACAGATGTTATCATCACATATGCATAAATAGTATCAATATTATGAAATTGCAGTTACACAAATGTAAAAAAATGAACTATGTGGTGCCAAGAACGGTTGTAAAATATTTGAATGTAATAACATACTTATTAATAAAGCCTCGTCAGTTTTCGACCCAGAGCACACTCTCAGAAGTAGACGGCAAAAAGAAAGATAAATACGCGAAATGAGACATGATCATTGTGATTTATATCATTTAAACGTTTATGAAATATGGGTGTAAGAAAGTGCTGTGTCGTTCAGCGTAACAGTAGAGCAAAGACAGATTACAGTAAAATTACATAATTTTCGATGATTATCCAACTGTAAATAAAGGTAATTTTCATGTGCATTGCAACTTAGACAATTTTCTAAATAATCTGAATAAAAAGTTCATGCAGGTTAACTGAGTAGGGAGCTGAAGTTACCGAGGTCTGCCTTATTACGACGGCACTTGTCAAATTGCTAACTTCATCACTATGAAATTCTGTAACATCGCACACATGACTACTTTCAACCAACTGTTTACCTTTTTTTAAGGCTTCAGATTTAAAACAAATCGAGTGTGTGATATTCCTAAAGCCTGTTTTTATGATAACATCCATTTTCAGATGAATAAATACACTAATTTTTTGCTAGTTAATTGATTATTACTCAAAGTGTGCATCGGTGTATGCTGTTGACATATAATGTGGGTACCCGCGGTTGCATGATTTTGACACCAAGGGTGGCGCTGCATGACATGCACCTGGCCAATAGAGTTTGTTAGCTCTAGAAATGTTCGTTGGATTAGATCTCAATAGTCCCATCGATAACGAGCGACGATAAAAGCAGCGTGTCGCCACACCGTAGCGTCAACGTTGTAGTCCGAATAGAATTTGCGAGAGTATCAGCGGTCCAGTATATAGTGTACCGAGGATTAAGAGTCAGTGTACACATGTACCAAGAGGTAACTAGGTATTAGTCCCTTCACTTGGAACGTGTCGTTCCGTAGTGGAGACTATTTGTACACGTATGTTGGTGCCATCAGAAAAGCAAGTGCGCGCTGATTAAAAGCTCGTTTGTCATCATTTGATACGTTAAAATGACGGGAGCTATAGGTGTGCTCGAGTTGTGGATTTCTCTCTTTTCTTTTTGACAGTGATCCATCACTTTCGTTCATATACTGATCCTTAGTGGGATGATCTACTTTTGTGTTTGAAATACATAGGATTTGATGGTTACTGTGCACTAGAAAATTAAATTGGAAAATTTTTGTAAATATGTACCAAAAAAAAAATATTTTAATCACACCGAGAAATTTTTTTGGTGGAAATTATATTAGAATAATATTTGATTGATTAATGTACGTATATATATATATATATATATATATATATACCCTCGTATATATCACAATAATTGATAATTAAAGAATTAATTAATTCTCGATAATCATGACTCATTTCAATGCATGATAAATAAAAATACTTAAAAGAGCAGATATCAACAATTACATAAATAAACAAAAAGGATTTTTTTTTCATTAGCACACAGCGAGTGATCTCTACGAGCTTGTAAAGCGAGCAAGAACGAGTATACGTAGAAGTGCAAAAAAAGTGCGCATCCAGGAAATTGGGTCAGTTCGATGATGCCATTGCCACTAGCCTCTTCATTTAGCTCACAGCGCTTCCTGCTCGCCGAGAGTAGCGTTTCAACTGTTTGTTCTTTCTTTTATCGTGTGACTTGTAATGACTTTAGCGATACGTACTGGCAACAGTTTTCGTTTGAGCTTTGTTTTCTTGATTGAAATGTATTTTTAACCTGTCAATTGTTTAGTCCTGTACGGATCTTGTTTTTAAACGAAAATGCAAGTTAGCCCACTGGATTTATTCATAACAGATTAGAAATCAAAAATAAAAAATTTACATTTTTATTAGCAAATTACAAAGAATTCGAGCTTTGGGCGTCATAAATTACCAAGCAGAAGCGAAAACGCATATACAAACGAAAAAAGATTTCGGGATCAATTGCTCCCCGAGAAAAGTTCCAGGAAGTGTTGAGAAGAGAAATAAAAAACGCCAACATCATCAAGAGAACTGGCAAACTATACCGTACCAAGTACCATATACATGAACGATGACTATGACGACAACTCGAGTCTTTAGATCGTGTCAGCAGGTCAAACGTCGGTATGTGTTTTTTTTTTCTTCTGTCCACGAGCTTTTTTGATAAGGAATTCATAATAGGTTCCTTTATAGACGATGACGAGCATTGGACGGTGACTTGTTTGTTACTCGTTGGGATTTTTGGTTGTAGAAGTCGATTTTGAGGTTAGAATTTTGGTAGTCTTAATTTAGGGTATCGTTAGACTTAAAACTCAATCAACAAAAGTAATGTTAAGTTAAAAACTACTTAAATAAAAAAATTTGAATTATTGAGAGGAAAAAAAATCTAACTGGATACCGAATAAGTTCATGGCAAGTTGTATGATTAGGGGAGATCATAAAGGTAATTCGGGATATTTACTCAGTCAAAAGTTTTATTATTGGTTACAATCGTTTCGGAAAAAAGAAAAAAAGCACAACTTTGAGTTGGAAAACCGATAAATCATGATCCATTTCAGTGCAGTAAAAGAAAGCAATAAATCACGAAAATAAAGAATCAGGATTGATGAACCGTGCACCTTAAAACCAAAGTCTTACGGCGGGAAGCCGAGCTTTTACTCTCGGCGCTCTCATTGATCCATTTTATCACTTTTCTCGGTATGTGTTTTTTCCTTTTTTCTTTCTTTTTTTTCAATTTTAGAAAACTGTGTCAACTCCAAGAAACACCCACGGAATGTGCAAGTATTCGTAGCTTTGGTTTCTCGTCGCGTATACGATTGCACATGTAGGTTGAGGAGTGATCTTGCAAGGGAGAAAGGGAACTAATCGATTAAACGACTCACGCGCGAGATACATTTATTCCGGCCAATTGCCCGTAATTCCAGTTTTAATTCCACGAGCAGGATCCAATCAGGTGGAAAATCGGCCCAACGACCGTTTCTTTTTGTTCTATCAGGTGGTGGTGCTGAAGTGACTTTTAAAGCGTACACTGACAGAAGGATTTGTTAGTAATTAACTTTATATGTTAACTTTTAACTTACGTACAATATGTAGTATCCCGCGTAGTGTCATATACAACATGTTAACTATTAATATGCCGTCTGTGTGCAGTTATAATTTAAAAAGTTATAAAGAACATGTAAACTAATTTTCTGTTAACATACTTGTACGTTGATAGTAAACAAATACTTCTCTCAGTGTATAACAGCAACATTTTGACATTTTTTGATATTTCAGGTTAGGTTAATTTAACGGTGGGTTAGTAAAAAAATGATATAATGCTGCTGGGACTTACTTATTAAATCAGGGGTTCAGAAAAAAAAATCTTCTACTGCCAATCTGAAACAAAAAATGGAACAATTTTTTGTTTTAATCGTGTTTTAAAGAATTTTATGGCGCGATTGTTTTATTATAAATATTTTATTTTTCAATTTTGATTCTATTACGATGAATTTCAAGTACCATTTACTCGACAACATTTGAATATGTTTATACACTGATTAACAATAACCAAAACCAAACTTAAATAGTAAAAAATTTTCCAAATAAACATTGTACTGATGATACACATTTATTATTTTATTTTACTATTAAAAAGTTCTACGTTTTTTTATCAAGCCAGTAAAACTAGATCGATGTTAATAAAAAATGTTTGTAAGAAAACCAGCCATTGCTACAACTTTGGAAAATAAAAAAAGATATAATACAGTGTCTTTCACTTTGACACAAGTCATTGAAAATATAAGATTATATTGAGTGGTGTCGTTTCATAAAAAAAAACTGTGCTGCACTCACATAATTATTTTAGAACGTCATTTTCAAACAGATAAAATCTCAGTATCGGTAGTACTTTTTATTTTTTTTCTCCTTAGAAGACATACTTGAAAAACTACTTCTTTGTACGGAAATAAGGTCATCGACCAATTTAAGCCGTCAAACATAACACCCCGAAATGCCTTTGTCTCTCTCTATCTCTATAACTTAGATAAAATAAACACCGGAAAGGATCACGCAACTGACCAGTACCTACTACCAAAACACGATTTTCATTAGTCGTCGTTTGGAAGCTCAACTTCATGCGATGCCCCCTCCTCTCGTGTCCATTTAACGCCCGCAAAGGGAAAAGCAGAAGGGCTGACGGGATTCCCTCGCCACCTTATCGGCCCTCGAGCATCTCTAGTTTACTTGTTTTTATAGACCAGAGAGTGTGCACATCACGGACACGTAGACACACCCGCACGGCAAGTACGAGCATCCGCAGCATGGGGTCGAGGGAACCGAGGAGGATGATATGTTGGTTCGTCCACGTGTCTATGTGTGTACGTGTGTGGGGAGAGAGAAGGTGGATCGACGTTTGGCGCAGACTCTGGGTCTGGTTTTCAAGCTTGTCAAGGGGTAAAAAGAACGGCGCGAGGGGATGGATAGAAAATAGATGGAGTGGCTGTCGAGGGGGTGTAAGTGCGAGACTACGAGTGCTGATGGATCCAAATGATAGAGATTTTGGGGAAAAATATGCTCGGCTGGAAGTTGTATTATTTTTTTTTATCCGATAGGTGGGAGGGATGTTGAAAGGTACGAAAACAAAACAAAAAACCACCCAAGCTCTAATTGTGGGATGGTTAAAATTAAACTTGGATTCGCGTGAGACGTCTGATTTCGTATATGAAATTTGTGTATGAACTCGCTTAGTCGAAGACCTCCCGCACAGCTGTGTGGAGGAGAGGAAAAATAAAAAATAAAATAACGAAATAAAAATAGAACGAGGGAGTAGTCATTCGAATTTGTCTTGTAAATGATGTCGTTACTCAAATCGAGTGCAAAAAGCTCGGACGAATCAATAGAACTTTGTATTGCATACACATAGTGAGCTTTAGGCTTTTGGGGTTACATAAATATTCACCAGACCTATTGTACTCGTATGGCCGAAAAAATATATTATCGTGCAATTGCGTATTGAAAAATACAAATTGAAATACTAAATAGCAGTTTTTAAAATTTATATAGAACTATTTTAATTATTTTGTTTAATATACGTTACAACTATTTCTATTTGTCAATTATTTGACCACGAAGTTTTTACACGACATACTGATTTATTTGGATATGGCTTACACATATTTTTCGTGTAAAAAAGACGTGGAATGTAAGGAAATAAATTTCACGTGATAGAAAAATCCGGTCAATAATTTTCATGTCTCCGTTTCGAAGCACCGTTCGGTTATCCTATCGTTTTTCTCGGAATTTTCATTTTCTTCTCTTCCATCCATTTATGATGGTCTTTTTTCCGTTTAAGCAGCGCATAAAGAGAATTATTTTTTCCTTCGGTCTCATTATTATGGCCCATCGTTGCACTAACGAATTCTCATGGCAGCTCTATTATATGCCTACGTATGAGTGATTCTACAAAAATTGGACGTTTGAAAATCAGAAAAATTAGTCACCCTGAAAAAACCTTTGTGACCTTTTTTTTAACTTGTACAATTATAGAAAAATTTTGAAAAATTTTAGAATAAACTGATCAAAAATCAAAACACTTGAAATAAAGCTCGAAATAAAGTGCGTTGTAAATTTTATCTGCAGAAAAAATTGTTACAGCACAAAAATAATGCTGCTTTCTTGAATTTGAGCACAATTTTTTTTTTTATGCAATAGTATCAAGTTCGAAAAACTCATCAAGTAAGCTTTTTAGGGTATTCACGATATTTTTAACTTACCACAAATTGTAATAATTTTTAGAATCGTACATATAACTTCATTTTAATTTTTCTCAGAAATTAGTACTGAAATTTTTTTTTATGGAATTGTTTAAATACACCAAACTTATCTACTTTTTTTTCTGTTCACCCATTCAAAACTACCAGCATCGATCGGCTGTCAACGACCTCTCCCCGTTCCCTTTTCTTCCTTCCATCCCTAGAGTCGATGATAATATTCACGTGAATTCTACGAGATACACAGATGTTTTATATATTTCAAAATTATTTGTACTCGAAAAGTACTATTAGTTGAGAAACAGCTCAAATATTTTTTTTTTTTTTTTTTTTTTTAGTGGAGAAAATTTTTCATACGAATAAGTATCAAATGTTTTATTACTTATAAATATATTAATTCATTTTCTAAACATTTTGTACGTTATTACAGAGGGTTTGGATATTAAAATTTTTTTAACTGTTGTTAGATAATATACAAATTACTGTTTAAGAAATTACGGTTAATTTTTGTACTTAAAAAAAAAATCCAAATTTTTAAAAACCAGTAAGAAATTTTATCATGAACAGATTATAGATTTTGCAATAATGATTATTCGAGTCACACGCAATCACATTTTTTTCTAATATTTTTATATAAATCACAAAAGAAACGTAATAGTACTTTAAGTAAAAAAATGCGAATAGCACACTCACATACATTTTTAATTTTGACAACTTATTTGGGGCGAATCACGAAAAACCAAGTATAAATAATGTTTACACTCAGAGAAAAAAAGTGTGTATTTGAAGTCAAAATTTTTTGGTGCATGTTCCGGCATCTATTGATTCTCGTGCTGGATATCGATGGTAGTGCTTGCTTTCGTATGCAAGAATCGTTTTCACACTGCGGCAGAAACGATTTCGCTGCGTGCCCTCGTAATTCGACGTACGATTTGAACTTATGTTTTTCTGTTTTTCATAATTTCGAGGTGTTTTGTTGAGTGATTCCTGCACATCGTGTAGTCAAAAAATTTTTTAAACAAAAGAAAACCTCACACCATCTTTTTCACGACTGTTCATACAATTTCTGAGAAGTTCCTCGTTTCACACACTACTGAATTATCTTGAAAAAAAATCACGTTCCCTTCCTCGTCGTTGTTGTATACAACATAAAGACCACCTGCAAAGGTAGTTTTCCGGTTACGAGCATGTAGGTCAGCTCGCTGAGACCTGCTGCTTCTCCTCCTCCTTTCGCCTGCCACTGCAACGTTGCAGGTCAACAAACAGAGCGACGCTCTGTGGACGCCAAGCTTAAATGACGATATCCTAATGGACAGAGGCAATTTGGAATTTCGAGTGGAAAAGTAAAGTATTGGTTTTAGTCCAGCAAATTCGGAGAAATCGAGGACATAGATATTTGAGCTACTAAAATCCGTAAAAAAAATGTTTTCGATAGGAAATCTATAGATTTAATTTTTGACTTATAAACTGATGTTTCCTATTTACGTAACCCTCACTAACAGTTCAATAACCCCACATGGTGCCTCATCATTATCATTGACCCTTTTTAATTCGTTACAATGTTGATGATTGGATGCCCGCATGTCATATACGTTCATGGATACATATTCTCTTTATGCAGCACTTATTCACACAGTACACATGTATTATTTTTGTAAAAAGACTTTTCTTCTCTTATCTTGTTGCAGATACAAAACCATTTTTTTCTCTTGAAATAATTACTTAAAAACGTAAACTCACTTTAGCCGTGGAAGATACAATAAAAAAAAAAATTAGAAGCTCTATACATTTATTCCTCAATTTTGTTCCATGCAGATGGCGCTGTTTCTCTAGATATCCCAAAATGGATAAAATATGATATGGTGTAGACAGCGTTATAATTTTTAGGTCGCTTCGATACGTTGGAAAAAAAAAAAAAAAAAAAAAAAAAAAAAAAAAAAAAAACAATGAGAAGCAAATTCACAGCAGCGGTGCTCTCCGCATCATTGTCCCTTCCATCGTGATAGATAGCCCCGTTATATTTCTACGCGCTGAGGGGATAAAAAGCTCCCACGTGCGTTAGCTTGTAATTTGCTCCCGATGCTCATTAACGGCTCTTTTTCATTATTGTTCAAGTGAGAAAATCACTTTCCAGGCCTTCGAATTTTTTTCTTCGATAAAATATTAAATTCATCGTGTGACAGAGGATGTAACGTGAATGTTCGAGATTTATGGAAAAATTTTTATAATATTCAGAAAATTACGAAATTTTTTCGAATTTTATTTCTTTTTAGAGTCATTAATAATTTCTATGTCAAAAGTCGATTAAGCAGAAGAGAATAGTAAAAAAAACTAACATAACAATGTCAAACAAATAGGATTCTTCTTTGATAATGCTCAAAAATACAATAAATCTTGAAACAGTAAGTATAGAACTACCTATATTGTGGCGAGCATCAGTCTCATCTTTTTTACAAATAGTAGTAAGCGAAGAGCAGATGTTTGATATCTATTAAAATATAAAGGTTCGAGTATTTTACGCATGATAGACTTTACCACCGGCAAAAATTTACAGCTAGTTTTAATCTTTCGAGAAACTGTTCATTCTGAAACATCAAATGTTGAATGTTGGTTACTACAATCACATGATATTCGTACTTTTAATATAATTGCTGTTTCACTACAATACAGAAAAAATTATTGTAACAAGTACATAAAAAAAGGGGATGAAATTAAGTTACGCGGCTAAAATAATATCCATCCCTGCTTTTATTTATTACAATTATCACGATGAAAATTAATGCACAATTTGTACAAAAAGATTAAATTCCAATAAATTTAGTTTGCAATAATTCTTGCTGCGTTTACGCGAAGCGAAAAAAGATAAATTTACCTGTTGATGACAAGAGAAAATAAAATAAAGCACGATTTATGCTAATCGGATTGAGCATGCTTCTTAAGTACAAAGCAACAACTTTCACACTGTATTACAAGCGCTGAGCTTTGCAAACTGTACGTGTCACCAACGATTATTAGATTTGTATAATTAAACGAAAACGTATTCAATTAAAAAAAAAATTTGTTTAATAAAATGTTTTTATACATAAATTAATGTCTTAGTTAAAAAAAAAAAAAAAAAAAAAAATATTGAACAGAATTAAGGTGAACCATTAAAAAAAAAAAAATTTTTTTTATTCGTAGAATAGCGTTGCCCACTTAGTGCAATGGAATTTTCTCGAGAATTTTGATACGAGCGAAATTTCCGTACTTTTCCTCGTTACTTCATAATTGAAAAATTGAGAATTTTTTGATGCAAAGGAACGCGCTCGTACAAACCACATGGAAACAAGCTTCTCTAAGGTAAGCTCTCTTAACTAACAAAGTACATACACAAGTATACAACTTCTGTACTACTGTACTGCTTCAGCCACCACGTACAGACATTGCGCCGTATAATGGGAACTTACGTGATCACTTTATGTAATTCGTGCAATTAAGAGCGGCAGCAGCAGCAGCAACGCGAAACTAATCAGTTAACGGACAAAAGTGGTGTGTATACATACATATAATATATACACACCCTCAGTGTCAGAATGTGTGGTATGGGTCGTCTCGGCGCAAAAGTTGCGTAACAGGGAGTTTAATTAACCGTCAAAAAGTTATCGATCCACGGGGGAGGAATCCCGCGTGAGGGTGACGGAGGTGGTGGTGGGGGGGGCGAAGTTTTGTTGCGCAACGCCAAGCTCAACCTTCAAAATTTGGAATGCGCTTGAGCTGCTGGTCTGTTCTGTTGTTTCGAAATGAGATTAATCGAACGAATGTGTACACGTGACGTGTTACCGTTTGCGCGTTGTGCGAGTTTCAGTAAGCTGATGGCGGATTGTTGTTCGCGATGTAACGGTATTAGATTTAACGAAGTGTACCTACGCATTATTAGGCTAGGAATATTATTGAATATGATGATGATACGCAATATGGTTGTGTAGAGAAAGAATAAAGAAGAAAAAGTAAAATATCTTTATATAATTCTCGTATAACTCAGTATTTCGTTGTCAAGTTATTTGAATAAAGAACCAGATGTGATAGATGAGCAGTTAAAAAATATTCACTGAGAAGTTTCCACCAGAATTGTAATTTTTTTTCTTTTTAACTAGTTACGTTAGAAGCGCTTCACGCGATATTGCTTATTTTGAAATTTTTTTTAAAATTATTTACAGATATTTTTTTATTCTTCATACTCTTATCTAAGTAAATACAATTGTTTTTCTAGTTATCTCTTTTAAGAAGACAATCAAGTAAAATATATCATTTAAAATCATTATCACATAGAGTAACCTTATTGAATTTCATATGATATTACGATTTCAACAGATAATTTTTATTTTGCCAAATAAGTCACGTGATCAGTCGTCATCAATCACACAACTAATAATAAGGCTTCAGTCACGGGACAACCAATATTTTAAGATATAATTATTTAATTTTATGTTTAAAAGTACATCTATGAGATGGAATTTCTTTTTTGTACTCATCATTTTTATGTCTTCAAAAACATTTTGTACAAAATTTAAAACAAATTATAAAAAAAATTTGAGAAATGTTTTTTAATCAAAAACTTTATAGATGGAAAAAAAGAATTTCTTCTAACGTTGCAAAATTTTTTGCTTACATTAAAACCTCTCTCAAATGATTCAAGCCAATCATAAAATACAAAATATTATATAATATTACCAGATTTACATAGATGGTTAAAACATAGACGCATTAAAAAAAAATTAATTTCATCTAACCATGATTTAACTTTTATAATTGTTGATGAAAGCTAAATATAAATATCTTGTGTACAATCACACTAAAAACCTGTACACAAATATTACTTACACAGTCAAGAGGCAGTGATTCATGCGCTCACTATAGATACGCGTGTCTACTGTACTTCAGTAAACGTGTACTCAGTTAATAATTTTACCATCCAGGAAAAATTTGAATGAGACATTAGTCACATTATGTGATCACTTGGTTGTTTTAGTAGTATGATGTGAATCGAAGGCTAGTAATATTATGCGTCAAATGTTTCCTTCGCACACAAACTTGTACGATTAATAGTATCGACACTGCAGTCAGTATACCATTGAGAAATCGATATTTTCAAAGGTATGTGTATAATAGGTAAATGTGAACGTACATAAAATTTTTTTGGATTAATAAAATTAAAATTTTGCTATACGAATAGGTGAAAATTTAATCAAGCTTACATTTTTGGGTTCCTGAATTACGAGCTGAATTATTTATAAAGTTTAATTGAAATACACTACGTTTTACCTTAACTTTAAGATATTTTGTCATGATACTTAATATTAATATAGTATCAGACACGACTCTTTTTTTTAATTATTATCTTGAAAAATACTATCAAGTCTTTTTTTAATACATAGATACCGTACGTTTACTTGTTTGAATTAAAAAGCTTGTACAATATTATCCAACCCTACATTTATATCACATCGTAAAAGTGAAGAACGCATTGATCTCACACCAAATCGAAGCAATGATTCTCACATCACCCTTCAAAACACCCTTACCCATAAAAAGCATGTCCAGTGTGTTCACTACTTACACCAGCCGAGGGGTGTTAATCAAACATGATTGCCGAAGCCTCGTGTATGGTTGGGGCCCGATCCGTGACGTTTGTGCGACACCATTAACGAGGCTCGAAGGACAGGGGAAAGAAAGGGAGACTAGGATTATCTGGGACGCCGTTTGCATTGTTGCCGTAAGGTATAGTTGCTCTCCCCCCGTACTCTGCACATCTGCATAATGAGAGCGCCCGAGTGTGGAAGTCGAGGTGGAAGTGGTGCAATGTGTGCGACAACGAGGAGAGGGCGATGATAATAATAGGGTTGCATCATCGTGAAAAGCGTGTGCTTTTGGGCCATCGATCGATCGAGCTCGGAAGGGTTAAGGGATTTTTGTGACAATCATTGGATTTGAAGAAATTTGTTAAATTTTTTTTGTAGAGCATGATCATGTACAAGTTATTACGAGGAGAATACCCATTTCTCGTTTCATAGTTCCCGAAACTCTCGCCCGTGTGTGTGTGTGTGTGTGTGTATGTGCGTGCATCGAAGCATTACAGAGGCATCGTCATCTGGTTGGTAAAATGAGTCATGGTTCCCCGGAAAAACCGGTATTCTTCTTCCACAATGCGGATACTCCATTGTCGAGTGTTTACGTGTTCATACAACGAGAACACGCGAGGTATATGTTTACCGGCTGAATTAGTGCATATAGCCCTTCTCTCGCTTCTTGGCCTCTCTATACCACTGGTGGTGCGTGAAAAATGAAACGGTTTTTTCTTTATCAAGGCTTTTGGACTAATTGAATATTAAATATTAAACGAGAAAAATATGTAAAAAAAAAAAAAATATTTTCAAAAAATTGAATAATATGACCATATTTTAATTTCATCAAAATGAAAACGCCATCTTATTCAAGCATATCAATTTCCTTTTCGAGAGAAAAACAACTAAAATGCCCTTATGACCTAAAGGTGAATATAAAATGAAAAAAAAAAAAAAAGAAAAGACGCAACAAACGTGACAAAGCCTCGAAAGGTATTAAGGAGCAGAAGGGTCCAGTGGGTGACTCGTCTTGAAGTTACTCACACAAGAGAGACAAGGATACTTTCTTCTCTCTTCCGCTTTGTTATTATCACACAACACAATAGAGCAACCATACACGCATTTGTATGGATCTCTCTCTCTCTCTTGTGCCTTTTCTTCATATTTTTCTCCTCTAACTTCCCTCTATATGCTTGCTGTCTTTTCTATTTTTTAGTATGCGTATGCAGGTAAATTTTTTTTGTTGCATTTAGATACTATGCATGTCCCGCGTTTGCTACCCAGCCCTTTTCTTTTGTACCAACGTGTAATGCCTTCAGAAAATAATCACGATATTTTTTACAGTCTATATATATTTTTTCACCCTTTTAATAATTAATAAAGTGTTTGTTCTCGAGATCTTCGAGGGTGTTGTGTGCGAGCCAACTTACATGCAACACGAGCACAGACACACTGAGTTTGTGCGCGGTAAAGTCTTCTTTTTCCTCTTCGACTTTGGTGTAACACATATAGGTACCATATATGAAGGGAATCGAAAAGGTGTCAGGTTCTCTTCTGTCGCCGATCGCGTTTCATTTGCTGATTCATGATGTGGCTTGCATAGCGTACAATGGGCCCGTGTATCCCTTTTTTTTTAACGCGAGAAGGAGGAGTTTTTTGGTGACAATGTCAAAAAGTTGCAGGTGTGACATAAAAATTAAAATTTCAATGTAGAACTCGAGAGATTCCTTGCAATTTAGAGTAATAAATTTCTAGGAGTCAATAAACTACAGCAACTACATGAAAAGCTTAGTAACTACAAGAGTTAATTTCGAGTAGAAGAATATAATTTGAGTTAATGCGATTTTAACAAAAAATTGAGAAGTAATACTAAGAGAGATTATTTTCTCTAATGTCTTAGTTGATTTATTTTAATTATTATCAGTACGAAATTAATTTAACCTATGTGTTCTCGAATTTGTTCAAGTTTTAAAGTTTAATGTAGAGTTCATAAAGTATGTTTTTAAAATGTATCACATCATGCTTATTTCAAGAGTAAAATCAACAAAGAAAGTGACGAGACAAAAAAATTAATTCAGTGATATACGATCAAGTGGCAATTACTAAAGAATTAAATGAAATTAACGAAAGAGATAAAGTGAGAAAAAATTGAAGCAAAGACGATAAGTGTGGAATAAGTGTGATTTTATACATCACACATTAAAGTAGTAATTTCTATTTTAAAAATAGAAAAACTTATTAAATAAATCCTTCTTATACCTAAAATATGAAGGATAAATTCATGTACAAATAAGAACTAAAAATTCTAAAAAATTAAAATTGGACTGAAAACTTTACACCAATCTTATACCAATTCGTATTTTTTCTGTATAAATATTTATTTTCATTTGTGAAGAAGCAACACATCTAAAAAAAGTTTATTTATAAAGAAGACCAATTCTTGTTCTAAATTTGTTTATCGGGGAACGATAACACATTTTATGTATCTATTTACAGTAAGGAAATTAAATAACACTATAGAAAAAAAATTTAATGGTCGTTGGAACAAAATTGATATACTGTAAAATATTTTCCCTTAATAGATAGAAAAAATCGCTTAATCATTGTTATCAAATATACGACTTGTTTAACAATACTTTTTGGTTAATACAGTAAACTTTTATATCGTATGATATTGAAATAAAAGTATTGTAACATTTATATACAGTAGACAGATTCGTATCGTTCTGTATCAATTTAATTTTAAGGAGACATTTCTGAGTTTCCAGCGACGAATTTCACTTTATATGCAAAGACCTTCTCTCTAATGGTAACAATTTATGTCAAGTTGTACTTACGTAACTCGATTTAGAGGAAACATTTTAATTAAAAATTGGTAAAAATATAATGAAAGGAACAATTGTATTGTATTGATAAAAATTAAAATCCAAAACTTTTTAGAAATCAAAAAGTATTTGTGTAAAAAAATTTAAGAATAATTTTTTATTATGAATAAAGGCAAAATTTTCTTTAATAAATTTTACTCCTACAACTATCATTTTTAATGATGCCTTAGTTTCGAGTATTTTTGACCATCACTACATTATTTTAAAAAACATATCAAAAATACAAATATAATCTGAATATTCCATACAAATCTCTTTGTAAGCAAACCAAAATCTATTTATTGTTACGAAATTTGGGAGAAAATAAAGAAAAGAGGTAAGAAAAATTTAAAAACTTTTTCAGAATAAAGGTTGCACTGAGTGAATATCAGTAGCAGCAGCAGACGGCTGAAAAGCAGAAAATATAAGAAAATGAAAAGTCGATAGGAGTAAAGAGAAAAGAAAAGGCGTGAAACAGTCAATACCATCGACGACGACTGTGGAATGAACGATATTGCCTCTGTCTCTATCTCTCTCTTCCTGTTACTCTGTATATGTATATTGAAGCGTTATATATTTCCTGACACAGGAAAAAGCCCAGTGAGTCATTGTATTGTAACGAGCCAAGCCAAGTCATGGGTAACTATACACATCATTTTACACATTTTTTTTATCTCTTCTACTTTTTGTCCCTAACTATTTTACACAAAATAATATTGTGAATATTTTTTATCTTTTATGTATCAATGGCTAACACAAATGCGTATGTCTGTTATCGCATTTTGTATTTTGAAGGATTACATTTTCCTCATAGTGATGTATTTTTAACATCTGTGTAATAAGTGCAATTACGTACTCTCAACGATATATGAAAATCTTTATTGTGTCTCATAGTAAAGCATAGCAAGGTGGCCTAAAAATTTTCGAAACGATTGAAATTAGAAAACTTTACTCTTGCTCTGATACACAAAAAATCGCAAAAAATCACTATCACAGGTGCAGACATTAATCTTCAATAATTTCTATTAGATTTAATATTTAATATCACTAAACATTTATCATCGCACATAATATCTAGTTCTAATTCTTTATTTATCTAAAAAATCTCTTGACGTTATGAAAATTATTCGTAATAACAAAAGAAATATTATTCGACTACTTAAATAATAGGAAAGAGAAAGTACGGACGTACTTGAAATAATGTGTTTTTTTAGTATCAAAAGAGAATTTACGAATGAAAATACTAAAAAAATTATTTGACAAATTAAAAATATAAAGTAATAAAATTGCACCTTTTTTAATTACCTATGTTATCAAGTTTTCTTTTCTAATCAAGGCTATGGTAATTGTTTCTTCTGTTAGATTACCCTTTCGCGTGTTTCCGCACTCTCAATAAACTTATAAGTTTTTCGAGAAGTAATTAAAATAATTGGTCAAAACTTGGCTGAATAATATGACATTTGGTATGCAAATGGCAATTTTTTAAGTCAACGTAGAAAACGATAAAAAAAATTTCCTTCTGAATATTCAATAGTGAACAACAACTTTGTATTGATTTGGGAAAAAATTTCCTTCAACCAGCCCAACTGAATTAATTTTACCGAAGAAAAAAAGAAATTGAATAAGAAGAAAAAAATCTATTTTCACGGTGTACTTGCGCCAACTTTAGTACAGCCAAAACGCCTCTTCGTAGTTGAAGTGAATTAACCGACAGAAATCAACGAAGGGGAGATAAGGCGTCAAAGTTTTTCGTCTGCGACTGTGGGCCGGCCGGAACAAGGTTCGTTGGAGGTTAAAAGAGTTTCGACGGTGAGATTTTTTTACTTTTCCTAAGACAAACATTTTTTTGATAAAAAAAAATACATTAATCAAAATAGATGAGATTGTAAAATAATTTTACGAGATCTTTTATTAACAATCATTAAAGTTATTTTTAGATAAATTGAGATGAAAACTGAAATTTTATTGTAAAGAGTAAGTTGAGAGACCGGGGTGTTATGCACAGTGAAAACTACTATGATGACACATATTTTACTAGGTAAAAAAAAATTGCTTAGATAATATGATTTATCTAGATTGACTTTTTTAAGATGAAGATAAATTATATGTGTTCTTTTGCATAAACACATGAAATAATATAACTTGTAGGTAACAATAAAGGCACATGTAACATTTTTGCAGCCATTAAATTGAAAAAAAATAGTAAAATATGATCACCACTCCCCAAATATTTTCAAATTTTATAAACATTCTTTCCAATGATAAATAAAAAAAATTATGGAATAGAAATGCCAACGTCAAGTAGCATCAAGGAAAAAAAAAAAAAAAAAAAAAAAAAAAAAAAAAAAAAAAAACGAGACACGCACCTTGTGCCTTTGTCAAAAATGTCGTGACGTCGTTTTCCTTTGTTAATATGTAGCTTTCTGAAGTTTTCGCGATTTTTTAACGTTTACTTGGGCTTCTTATCACAACATCACTGCGTTACTTCAAAAAAAATTTAATGCCTGACGAAACTTTTTTTTTTTTATCAAATGCATTCAATTGAGCACTGGTATTTACATTATTTTTTTTATAAAAAATTGTAACCAAGATTTTAGCTCTAAATTAATTTTAATGTTAAAATATCCACTATCTGTAAAAAAATGTATAAAATAAGTCTTGGAAATTAAATTCGAATTACAAATAGTACGCTTGAAAAAAATCTCTCTCCATTAAAAAAAAAAAAAAAAAACAATAGAACCAAAATAATTTTGATTTCCCTGACTAAAAATTCGCCTCGATAAGAATCGAGCGGTGAGGAAAAAGAAATCCATACCCAGCGTCTGCTGCGAGTGACGAGAGCCTGGACAGACAGCGCAGCAGCTGAGCTGGATAAGAAGAGTTTTTTGTTTCACTTCTCAAGAGGCGCAAAACAAACGCGGTGGGTATATATGATGGCAGCTTGTTGGGCTGATAAGAAAAGACGGTATAGCAGAGCAGAAGGAGAAAGAAGTTTTTTTTTATGGGGGAGAAAAGTAGCATCGACCTCTTCTTGGAGAGTAGACGTTGCACTTGTGTATTGATGCAAAGTGCAGTGTTTGGGATGTAGCGATCTGAATGGTACTTGGATTGGAAAGACTTTTTTATTTTTATTTTTAATGAACTTTGTCAAAGTCAAGGTTTTCGTACCTTAGGTACCCATTTTTCTTTTCTTTCTACAGAAAAAAAAGTTTTCCTACTACTTAAATCCGAATTTCTAAATTTTTTAAAAAACAAGTGAGCCATTATGTTGTTCTTACAGACTTGAAGAAAAACAAAATATGTGACTAAACTGTTACCAATAAATCCAAATGAATCACGATTCCCTTTTATGTGCACTTGCTTGCACGTCATCCAAGAGTCAGTTGTCTATTACACCTCTAGGCTCGTTAGTACACCCTTACAGTCTTATTATACTTTATATAGTATGCGGTATCGTGGATGCTGCTGCGGTTGTAAAATAATAATAATAATAATATCTCTTGACAATTGAAATGACAGAAAGAAATATCATTTGCTAAAGTGACGTTTTTTTCTGTTGAAATTGCCTTTGTCAATTTATTTATTTTTTGTTTGTTTCAATGGGGTTGAAATAACGTGGGTAAGTGATTTATTTTCTGCAAAAGGGTAGCAATCTACTTTTGCGAGATGCCATCGAATAATCAATCTACTGCTTTGATGATGTAAATTCATGAGGTCAAAACTTTTAATTGGATATGATAATACAACTAGATTTAGTTTTTTAAACTTTTCCTAGCAGAAAAGTAATTGAAAAGTGAAAATTTTTTCATTTCATGGAAAGATTGTCGTGCATTTTTGTAATATGATCGTATTCGAAAAAAAAAAAAAAAAAAGACTGCAAGTGTAATAACAATGTGGGGAAAAGAAAGTCAAGGAAAAAGACGTAGGGACAGAAAAAATAAGTATAGTGGAGCTACAGAATTTTTTTTTCTTTTGTGAAGAAAAAAAAAAGTATCATAAAGTGCAGAATGAATGCAACCTCTCTCTTACTAATAATAATTAGATTATATTCTTCAAGTAGTGAGAATAATTTGTTCAAAACTTATCATGTGATAAGATTTTTCTCATACAATTTTTTTTAAATGCGAAGATTTATATAACAGATGTTATTCAATGTTAAAATATAAATTTAGTAAGTAAATTACAAAATAAATATTATTCAAGCACAAATAGACAATAGTAAGCAGTTCCATGCACATACAAATTAAAGATTGCAGCTTGTGGCTGACATGATATTTCCATCACACTTGAAATATGATGAATTTCAGACGAATTTGTGACATGAACAACTTGAAATAGTTGTGTTGCTGTTTTACTGGTATGCTTATGTTTCAGCAATAATAAATTTTACCTGGCAAAGTACACATTATTATTCTTTGATAATAAAAAATTTCAATATTCAACTAAAAACATCATTAGATATATTGGTATTTAACAAAAAGATGCTTAACTGTACTTAATTTTATTATGTCCATTCAATGCGTTGTAAAACACAACATGCAGCATATCATTTCATGAATCAAATCATAATATACAAACTATGCGATCTCAAGAACTTAAACATTGAATTTTCTGCAGATCAACACTTTTTTTTTATACTAAGTCAACTTAATTTAGAGAGAGAAAAAAAAAAACCATCGTAAATTAAAATAACATTATAATGCAATTAAGCTCTAAGCATTGACTCACACAAAAACGTCCGGCAGCAAACAGCAGCAGAAGACACCCAACGAATGACACTGCAATTCAGATTAAATATCTTTCATCTATGTAAGTTTTTTTTTTTTTTTTTTTTATATTTAAGTGTACTGACTTCATCAGGAGTATGTACACTTCGTTTATTTGGAAAATTGATGTATATACGTTAGGTTTGGGTATCTTACATGTAGTACAATACAGTGTATAATGTGAAGAGTAATATTTGGTACATTATACTTAGCTAAATTTTAAATAAAATATAGTTTGTAGGTATGTTAATTCTAATCAGTCGATAGTTGGTTATAATTCGTTTAAACATTTGATTGGACAGTGTCTTAGATTTTTAGATCACAGTTTTTGACAAACCTACAAATCGCTGCGCACACAACAGTGTTCGGTTTGGCGATGAGACTTTCTATGTTATAAGGCGGTAGTACATTATTTTTGATAAGATCTTTTATAAGGATGTTTCTGTTTTCGTTATGTAATTGGCAGGCCCAAATTACATGATTTGGATCCTCTTGTTTACTATATTTTTACGATGAAGAGATTCTCTTCATCTATATAAGTAAGAAAGTACAACACTTTGCTCACACCAAGTGTACTTAGTATAAACCACAAGATACAACACGTTCCTTTGAACTTTCACCTCTCACTCTGATGATCCCTTTAAAAATATATAACCCAGTCGTCCAGCTTTGCTTGCACATGACGTGTACAAGTACACTAAGTATACACTCGACACCGACAGCATGAAAAAGATACCGGCACGGTATACTTATAGGTACACACGCACAGCAAGGCACAAAAAAAAATCAAGTGATCAGAAACTTGGTGATACTACTACACAAATTTACGGAAAGAAAAAAAAAATTAAAATTAAAAAGACATTTAGTTGAGTTGTACAGCAACAGCAGAAAAAGAATCAGCAGTAAGTAGCAGCAGAGAGAGAAAAGGAGGAGGAGAAAAAACACGGGCGTTGCTCGCCTCCTGCTTATATGTGCTGTGGCGGCGCGGCAGACCATCAGCAGCAGCAAAGCCAAGCAAGCCAACACACACACACACACACACACACACACACACACGTATGCGTACATACACGTCCATTAAAGGCGGATATAAACTGCGAAGAGGAGGAGGCGGAGGTGGAATAGCATTTATAAGCATTTATACACGGTATATACCCACATAAGTATATACATATACACTGTCTGTCGGAAGCAGCATGTGTAAATGTATAGGTGTGGAATGCCGTACGTACGTGCGGATGTCCTCTCTAATTTTTTTTTTTTTTTTTTTTTTTTTTTTTTTTTTTTATCAAGTCACAGTTTAACAGAAAAAAGAAAACAAAATAAATAAAACTGTACGATGAAAAATTCAAAGAGATATACAAGAGGAGGGTGGTATGTTAAGCGCGCGAGGGGGCGTTGAGAAAAAAAAAAAAAAAAGGACGTGTAGGTATAACCGTACACACCTTATCAGCGCTTTCCACGCTGGCTACCGTTATTGTAACACATACTTGTGTATAATTTCGACGATATGCGTAGCCCCGGGGGTGACGTGAAATTGAAAAGGTACAAGAAAAATACACCATAATTTACCTGTACTACTCGGCGTCCGTTTTTTTTTCCCCGCTGTCCACGCGACGTCTTCGGCGAAGCACCTCTTTCACTCGTGTACAGGCTACAATGCTGTTGCCGATTGTGTGCCGCTGTATGTTACAAACCACACGCGTTACAGAGGTACTTATTTTTCATACAAAATATTAATCAACTTGTGTCGTACACTCAACATGTAGGCACACACACAAACACACACACTTTTAGGTAAGTACCCTGCACTGTTGAACGAACCCGACGACGACACTTGCTTCTCCTTCTCTCGTTTTACAATTCCTCGAAGATGCTCTCCGCAAGAGGATAAAGAGGATGTATCACGCGCGCACTCGCGTTTAACGCTCAACTATCTCTCCGAGGTTGGGTGTGCGTGTACAGTGATATACTATATGGGGCTCGAGGAAGAACTTTTATGCTTGTAGTTACTTATCAAACGCACTCCGGGAATTATATTTTTTTTTGTTTCTTCTCACCCAAAAAAACGTAAGAAGAGAGAATACAACAAAAAAAAAAACTACACACGCCACGAAGTTAGGGTCCGTGGCCAGTATACCCAACTGCGCTGTCCGGCACTTGGTTCATGTAGGTGTATACACTCGCGCGACGAACGTGCAGCGTATGGACGTGGACGACAACCGGGACCCGGGAGAGCACACACTCTCTCTGCGCGGAGTAGTACGTATTTCGAGGCTGACTCGATTCGACTGTATTATCCATAGAGATGTAAGGATAGAGTGCGCTGATGCCGCTGATTACACTAATGTACGTGAGGGGGAGCGATACGGTAAAAGAAAGAGATGGTCGCCGAGAGTGTCCTCTCCATCTCTTTCTAGCAGAGTGCTGTGATTGGCTGCTGCTCAAGGGGGTTTTCTGGCCGTCAGCGGCAGTTACTGACATAGGTTATTGCCTCTTGAGCATCAGCCAATCACAGCGCTCAGCTAGAAAGAGATGGAGAGGACACTCGGCAACCATCTCTTTCTTTTACCGTACCGCTGTATTCAGCCAGAGATCAGCTTCTAGCGCACTCTATATCTCTATGGTATTATCTGCAGCGCAGCGGCGTGTGTGTGTGTGTGTGTATATACGAACACGTTAGCTTGGTGGGCTTTTTGCATTATGAGAATTCTCGGAGTGAGAGTGTATTTAACACCCACGATATGCCAACAACCCGAGAGAGTTGACTCCCGCCACGCCATGTGCGTCAGCATATGCATATATTTCCGAGATTCTGAGTCGAGAGGTCGACACGCGTTCGATAGGTATCGAGAGATCGACGCGGTTGATAAAATGGTCCGATTAACCTTATGTAGGTATTGTAGGTGGACGTTCTTATCGACCGCGAGAGCAAATCAGAGCGCACATAAATTTTAAAAATATATATTGCAGAAATTGATTTTTCATGGGGAAAGAGACCGTTAAGTACTCCTTATTTATTAAAAACAAAAAACGATATATCTTTGTAAAGGACTTCTATAAAAGATACAGCGAAAAAACATTTAACGCTTTTTTTAAAGGTTAAAATAAAGATATTAAATTTTTGTAGAATTGCAATTCACTTGGTCGTTTCTTTTTTTATTTATTAAAAAATAACGAAGCGTCTGCAAACTACACCTGAGCAATGTTGTCATCACAACGCGCTATCAATATGTTCATTCTATAGTCGTCGTGATTGTTAAAAGTATTTTTAATTGAAGTAAGTTAAAATAAGAAAAAAAAAAAAAAAAAAAAAAAATGACAACTTATCAGGGATAATTTCTTCCTATTGTTTATCGATGTTATTTTTATTTATGAGATTAAGAAGAAAATTACGTTTACTTTGATGAAACAAGTCAATGCGATTTTTATTTAATTCATAGTAAATAATAAGAAAAACTATTTTCTCCCTACCATCAGGAATAAAGTATCAAATTAAATAAAAAATATACTCTATCAAGTATTTTATTGGCAGGGTTCTAATAAAAATTTAATCAAATCTTAGTTAAATTACAGATTAACTAGGAACTTAATTTTTCAATTACCAGTTAAAAACTTTTTATTTATTTAAAAAGTTTTAGTTAACGATTGTACTTTTTTCTTTAATTGTAAAATTATTTAACAAATAAGTAAGCTTAATTAAGTACTATATAAATTAAAATTTTCATTGAGGAATAAATTTATATTTTGTTTCATTCAGGAGTTTATTATTTTAGAACTCTGGTGATTGCAGTATGTATTTTTGATAAATAAAAAAAATTGGCTTAGAAGTTAGGATGTACTTGTAGGGCTGATTAAAATGTGATTATCACTCGTTCGTCGTTTACTCATTCAATTAAAGTAGAGGACAATAATTCAACAACTTGTCTTTATACTTTTATTTTAGAATGTTCATTATTAAATTACATAGAAGGAATGGTGCATACCAGATCGTTATATGCAATAACAATACAATTTATTTCAAAAGTTATAGTAAGTTAATATTAAAAAATTACGAAAATTGTTTTTTTCAAGATAAACCATTTTACGGTTCAAGTGGTTCGCAACATGATGCATATGATTTGATTAAACTGATAGTCATAACCAATTTAAAGATACTATAGATATTTGGTGGCTTGTAAGACTAATCCTTTTAAAAAAGTTCTTATTTTAACCATCAGATCGCGGAGAGCTCATCAATCATCTACTTTGTTAAAAAATGAACTATGTCAAGATGATCTCACTACAAGACGTTCTTTTTTTGTTTTCTTTTTTAAAATAAACACAAGTAAATGTTGATAAAATAATAGCACAACTACCAAACAAATCTACATTACAAGACAATTGCTTTTTTTCTCAACGCGTATTTAAATACGAGCTATTGGTAAAATTATAAAAGAAAAATTTTTTACTCATCTTTAGTTGCCACTATCAATCTCTCCCCATCGCACTTTTTCGCTATACATGTATACTTATTTAATTCTAAAAAAAATTGGCTCTCGTCTTCACAATCGCCCTTAGCTAACGCATAGAATTATCAGGAGATCAGCGCCGTCGTTTCTCCTAATATTTACAAAACGCAAAAAATATATGACAAGAAGTTACAAGAAAAAAGAAATTATTACTATTAATAATCATAATAACGCTAATATGACGGCGCTGACAAGTCCCGAGTGCTGGTCAAAACTTTTCAGACATAAAATTAAGCTCCTTCCGAGTTCGGCACCTTGCTCTTGACGTACTCTTCCAATTCAGCGTCCAATTCCTCGGCAGTGGGCTGCTTCCTGGGCTCCCGGCCTCGTCCGGCTCCTGGCTTGCCACCGCGACCTCGTGGAGCTCCTCTGCGTATTGGCGGACCACCGCGACGACTGCGGCTCATTGAACTGCCGCGTGACCTGAAACTGCTACCACCAATACGAGAACCCCGTGGGCTGATTCCCGGGATCTCTGATGTTGCCAGCTGTATGTTCATCTCACGACCGTCCAGTGGCACGCCATTGTACTGTTTCATTGCCTGTAAACAAGAAACAACTTTTGTTAGATTTACGGGAAATTTTTACGGTGTAATCTGATGTACGCACCTTGATGGCGTCAGCTCTCCTCTCGAAGATGAGATCGGCAGACCCGAGCGATCGGCCTGATCTGTCGTAATGCACTCCCGCAGACTTGAGGGGCCCAAATTCGCTGAAAAGCTCGAGGATGTCCGAATCCGTGACGCCAAAGTCTAGATTCGAGACAATGAGCTTGGTCGCGTCGGCGCCGTACTTGCGCGAGAGGGAGCTCGACGAGCTACTACTGCCCAAAAAGGCCTCGCGCTTCACACTGGCGGAGGGCCTGCTGCGACCACCGAAGGTTGAGCTGCTGCGACCACCGAAGCTTGAGCTGCTGCGACCACCGAAGCTTGAGCTGCTACGACCACCGAAGCTTGAGGTGCTTCGCCGGGTTATACCACCCCGGCCGCGACCGCGTATCACACCGCCGCCAGGCTTGCGCATGCTACTACCGCGAATCGAGGATGGACCTCGCCTGGGACCGCTGCCGATGGATCGTGGCGGGCCACTGCCGCGTCTGCCACCGCGAGACCTGCCGCCCTTGTTCCGATTAATTATATCCTCCAAGCTCATGTTCATTTTGCCGAGTTAAGTTTGTCTTCCGCGGGCGTCAACTGAAGAAAAGGTACTGCTTGCTGTTAACTGAAACAAATATATGATATTTAATGTTTCACGTTTTTCTATCACATATTCATGATGTTAGTACCTTGCAATCGTTGCTTGCAAAGCAGGACAAAAATCGTCTGTAACATACGTGTATTTCTAAATATTATCCAATTTCATTTACACTTTAAAGAAAAAGGAAGTTTATTTTAACCGGTGCTACAACACATGCCACGGAAGTCAAATTTAGAAGCACCTTGGTTTGAAAACTCAAAGTGTCTCTACACACCAAAGTACTTATTTTAAAAACCTAGGTATATTTTCCAAAAACATAACACACAAGACAAGTAGGTATCCACTTTAACTTCGATGCACAAAATTATATACAGTCAACAGTGAAATACATCACTCCGGTGTTTTTGTTTTCGTTCCGAGCGTTTTCATAAAAGTCGTTAGCTTTCCAGTATCCTCAAAATATATCCCCCAAAAGAAAAGGCTCGCTCTCTCCCTCTCTCTCTTTTAAGATAGTGGATGTGTGTGTACTTGCACTAAAGTAACCAAGTATATGTGGATGAATGAAAATAAGTGTGTGATAACACACAGTGAAGTTTTAGAATGTAATGAAAATAAGCGACGTAGAACGAAAAAAGCATCGACTTCAAGAAAATTGCACGATCATCCGTAATAAAAGAAAAATTGCTCAGAGGATAGGGGTAGGAGGGGGAGGGGGGTTGCGCTCGAATAAGGTTATGCGTCCTGCCGGTAGACAACTACATGACAATAACACGCAACATATCGCAAAAAAAAAGAAAACAGTTAACAGTGAATAGCAAAAAAAAAACTCACTGTTGCTCGCGAGGAATTGCAGCCGAGACGACGTTACCGTTTGGAGGTGGACACGCGTGCACTGGGTTTCGTGAATATCGCAGGGGGAAAAAAAAAAGAAGATGGACGCCTCTCTCTCGCTCGCTTTTCCCTGCGCGGCCTTTCGGAGGTTATAGAGGCACGACGCTTCGCGGCGACGAGTTTTGGAGAGCACGTCCGCGGGGGTTGATCACAGGGTAGAGCGATAACCAGAGAAATGGTACTTACGGGAAATGAGAGTCCGGTCCTTGTAGATTAGTCGTTACACTGCACACAATAACACTCCACACACCCCGTAATTCACGGCTTTACCTGATGAGCTTTAACCGGCGATCGGAGACTGTTGTAGAGAGAGAGAATTTTACTGCAGAAAGAGAGAGAATGATACACAAGTATATACAGGTATACAGCTCTGAATTCTGATAGCAATTTAAGGCAAGTATATACTGCTGCGGCACTGCGTCACTGTATGCGGTGATTGTTGGAAATTCGTTACGTGCGCGCGCACATGTGTTGTTTTTTTTCCCAGCGTCATCATTAAAAGACTTCTGCTAGTGATCATTACACACACTTGTTGTGCATCAGTGCATTTTAATATACTTATAGGACCTATATATAGTGTTGACAATTCCTCTTTTTTCAAGATTAGTAGATATATGATTTGTCGAAAAGTCGAAAAACGAGAGACGCTTTGAAAAACTGATGACCAGGAGGAGACGAGGGTGACGATTACGATGGTCGAGGTTGTGGATCGGAGCGATGACAGGTTAGGTGGAAACAATGAGTGATACTTGTTGTATTTTTGTGTGTTGATGATTTTTAATTGTTTGGCAAAGTTACGACGTTTTGCGAATTTGTTTCTCCCTTCGAAAGTGTGAAATATTTTCCTAAGAGTCTACAAAGTTTTTGACAATGATTGAGATGTTCTTTATTTACTAATAATGATAAGATCTGCTGTTGCCAACATTTAACGTTGTTTCTAAAACTCGAAAACTGAATAAAGAAAAAAATGATCTTTTTTACAGTTTGGAAGCTAAGTCACCACCAGCGTCAGTCGACAACATGAATCGTTCGCTGAAAAATCGTTCGGATGAGGTGACAGACTCTTGTCGCAGATACCTGCACGATTTAGCTGCTAGACCACAAGACGGTAGCACTGCCAAAGTTTATATAAAAAACATCGAAAACTACTTGGACGAGTCAGACGCTCATGAAATAAATGAGCGTGACTACAATGGTCGCACGGCATTACACGTGGCTGTCCAGCAGCGCAACGTTGATGCAGTAGTGGCTCTGTTGTTGTGCGGTGCTGACATTAATGTTGGTGACCTAATGGGCAAGAGTTCATTCACCTATCTCCTCGACACCTTCCAGCCAAGCAGTTACAAAGGCAACTCGTTGTTTTTCACGTTGCATGGCCACGTGCACAAGCTCCTGGCGCTTGGCCTCGAAGTCAGCGAGGAGAACAGAAGGTGCTACGGAGTGGCCAGAGTCAGACATGCTTTCAATGACAAACAGCTGCAGATTGGATACGAACTCGAGCTGGACAAGATGAAGGACGTGAATGTTGCCAGGGGAACGTCGTTGTGCGATGTACTGTTCAATGGTGCTCAAGCCATTGCCACCTCTATGCTCAAGAGGAGAACCCTGGAAGAGATCATTACAGCTAGTGATTTTTACACAGAATTTCCAAAACTTTGTTGTTTGATCACGTTGCAGTACAGAAGAGGATTGACCAGGAGGAAAATGATGGAGCCAGCTAAGATGGCACTAGAGGAGGTGATTGGATTGAGTTTGCCGGATCCTTGTACAGAGGGTATTATTTTGCATCTAGGAGAGGACGATTTGATGAATTTGATCATGGCTAGAACTATGGGAACGTAACTTGTTGAGTGTTCTTGTGTTGTCTGGACTACCAAAGGATTGTTTTCGTTATACTTTGACGCTTGTTTGCTCTAAACGTTTTTTTTTTTTTGTTTTTTTTTTTTTTTTTTTGGTAAAGAAATAAAATGTTAATGATAAAACGTTATCGAGAGATTATAAAGAAAACAAAAAATAGTTTCACGTTTGAGGAAACAGAAAATATAACGTGTGTGATAAAATATTTACTTGTAAACAAGCTCACTTATAGTACAAAATTAATGATTAAACATTCTTTAATAAAGTAAAAAAATTTTCTACAAATAAATAGATCTTGCTTTCTTTGAAGTGGTGAAATCATGAGATTATATAAATGTTATTAAAAAGTTGTAGTACTACACACTTACATAATAATGTGTGAGTAATGTTGACACATTAGTTTAACTCTCTAGAAGCTAAACACAGTCACACAACACAATTTGTTAAAAATTTGTTAATAAAACATGCCTTTTAAAAAAGTAATTCAAGTGAAACATCTCATTATTAAGGACACACATCATTTAGTCCCAAGGACGTACAGTACGTAATATAATCTACAAAAGGGCAAAAAAAAAATTGTCATCCTAATCGCGAACAACCAAATAATTTGTTATAAATACAAAGATACAGTGAAAAATTGCAGATTTTTGAATTAATTTTGATTATAAAAATTTTTTTCATTTTTAAGAAGTTTACAAGATTAAATAATACATCCTGAACATTTTTTGAGCAATTTTTTTTTCTGTTAAGTACATAAAAAAAATATTCATAATGAATGTCGCTATTGTGAAAAAAAAACTCTTGTCCCAATGTACTTATATCTTTAGTTTTTGCCCAGTAAAAATGTTTTGATTTGGTTTGAAAAATCATATAATTAAATTTGTGGAGTCGAAATCTTATTCACTCATTATTTCTCTCCGAGTCAGTAAAAGTACAATAGATTTGTTCGGCTTGTCGGTCCGGAGCTCGGAGATTTACCTTCTACAAATGAAGTCACTGTATATAGGTACACACTGTAAAGCAGTTCAACGGCAATAGTAGGGGGACATTTCGATATGTAATGTTGGCACCTCTCCTCCACCATACGCTTCTTGTTGCGGGTGACTCGTGGTTTCCCCTTTTTATGTAATTATGAAATTATTTGATAAAGTAACCATTTATACATTACACCACTTGCAGTAATTTTTACTGTTAAATTACGGTAAAGTTGGATAAAATTTATTAGCCACGATACTTTTCTCCCTTTTCAGATGAATTTTTTATTGTAGCATTACTGTAAAAATTCTTTTATTTTTAGAATCATTGTAAAAATACTATCTTATATTCTTTCCTCATGTAACTTAGAGGAAGGCACTTTGCACAGAAGAAAATCTTACTTTCACGGTAAAAATTATTGGAGTTTTTTATCCGTGTTGGTCTTTGCAAGGAAAATATTATCACTTTGATTGAAGTCCTGCGTCTCGCGTGACTTGTCGCTTATAGAATCGAGGAAGTTCACCCAAGAAGAAATCCTGAACGTTTGAAACAAGCTTTAATGCAGATTGTAATTTATTCTATGATTGATAAAGTAGTTACATTATTTACTTCAATTGTTCATTAGATTCCAAAGATAAAATTTGGAAACCCTTTTTTCAAAAGCTTTTAATTAAATGCTCTTAAGCGAATATTTTATCCCAAGTAAAGTTACAACATAAAAAGTAGGTGATCTTTATTATCATCACTATATTTAACATATCTTATGGATGAAAACATGCTAGGGTTAATATTCAAGTAGATGGTAAAACAAATTTTTTTCGAAAACATTTATATTTTAAAAATCACTTGATTATCGTGCGATTGAAACAATTACAAAGTATATATAAACAACGTTATCGGTTACGAATAAACTATGACTTCGGAACATTTGTCGAGGCTGCATGCATTAGGACAATAATATTGCACGAAAAATGCAGATAACAAACTTTTTAAAGTACAGATAACAATCGACGGCTCGTCCAACAAAACGGTAGCAACTCTTATTTGTAGGGACAGTGATTGTAAAATCGTTCTCAAATCGTCGTCATTTTTCACTTTAGGTAGTTTGTCCACCACATCCAGGACCTCTTCTAAAGTTTCCAACTCGAAATCACTCATTGATTTTAAATATTCCTGCAAATAGTAGTGGTTTGTTAAAATTAAAATATTAGTTTTTATTCTAGAAGCTAAAAAACTATTGACATACGTTACACTTTTCCGTTTTGAACATAAAGGACAGCCATTTGTTCTCACATGCAACGCAGTTGCATATAAAATTATATTCCAATTGTAAAACATGCCTCCTGTGGATATTTTTTGGCGTTGCATCATAGGTACAATTGTAACTGATGAAAATCTGAAAGTGTTGTTACAACATACCCATAAGAAAAAAAATTTTGTCGTCACTTTTAATTATTTTCTTACCTGAGAACCCGTTGCAATGGGCTTTAGGGCATATAATATTAACTTTGAATCATCTGTAAAAACCTCGTGTGCATTGGGACAGCAACTGTTGTTGATAAAACTAGCAGTCATCGACAGCATTATCCCACGAGGATGATTATCGACTTTGGTTAAAACGTTTTCACTTTTGTTATGTACCATAACGAGATTTTGTATCTAAAACCAAAAGTTTTAATGAACAAAGTTTTTGACGAAAATTATCTCTTGCACACACGTACTTGTAATATTAATACTTTCAATGAATTGAGTGCAAAGTTGTAGTACAATTCACCGTTACTTTAAACAATGTGGTTTTTGAAATTAAAAAAACTAAACACCATACATACACAATATCTGTTAACACAGACGATTTTACTGAGTTTCAATAAAATGGCTCCAAGAAACAAAATATCTTCATTATGAGCAGCATCGCAATACCTATTGGTATTAAAGTATCCTTTACAATAAAACGGCGTGTACTGTACAATAGCGATTAAAACTTTCGCAACGGTTCTTGTGATACGTGACAAATGGATTTTCGGCACATTGTCCGCCAAGGTAAATATATGTTTGAACAATGTCGCCTTATTAACACCTAAAACAATACTTACCTTAATCTATCATAATGTGTATCTATTTTTACTTAAAAATATAATCGATGGAAATAATACCGTACTTGCATCACCATTTCTTCTCAAAATCTCCATCTTGAGGTTTTGCAAATTGCCAGTTTCACAGATACCCATGACAAATATCTTGACTGCAAGTTTGATGCAAATTGCAGTGTCACTTGTTCCTTGGACGCAGGGCATGATGAAACACTCGGTTCTGTGGTACATGCTCAAAGCTTCATTTTTGCACTGTTCGGTGCAAAATACGCCAACAGTACAGTAATAGCACGAAACTCCAGTTGTCGCGAGACATCCACAGTGATAACAGTACGCGTACGGCAAGTCTTGATTTGGAAACACAGCGTAAGGCCTCTCGATGAAAATAATGTCACCCGGGTGGTAATCTTTCTTAGCAATTAGGTATCTGCCATACTCCTTCGAGTACATGACGTCAATGTTGTTGAAAATATTATCTCTCCGTAAATCCGTCAACTTATCAACATTTGCACCATTTGCTTCGACCTTTCCTTTGGTCGGTTTGACGATCACGTAGTTCAAAAGCTCCTGCACCTTGGAAACTTTTTTCCTCACTTTGCTCCTTACAGAGACCAAACACTCATCTGCTTCCATCTCTTTGATGATTATTTTGTACAACTCTGACCTGCCCAACGCGTATGCACAATGTGTCTTGAGTTCGTACAGCCACACTTTTGAAACTGCACTTGCAACTATGCTGATTGCTCTGTCGACGTCGACTAGGCAATCCTTGTACAATTTCATGTGAAACAATAGACCAGCTCTGGCTGCGTATATGTCTCCGAGTTGTCTGGTGCTCCAAGTCGCGTGAGCCACTGCTTTTCCATAAAAATTGAGGGCTTCCAGGTGAAGTCGAGGATTGTGGCTTTTGGCCTCCACGAGCTCGTCGGCCCTTGTTTTGGCGTCAAGGGCGATACTGTGGCTTTTAGGCACGTAATGCTTTATGTTTAATTCGTAATTTTCCGCTTCAAACTTGAACAACTCTTTGCGTATCTGCTCTATTTCAACATCCATTGTTGACATTTGAGACCTTTTAACTCTAGAGCTGCGGAGAGGATAGTGTATACATATATAGATTGTACAGCTCTCTGGCCTCTCAGCCTCTCTGGCGGCTTGTTTAGTTTGTTTGTTTGCATAATATTTAAAGGTTTATTTTCATGTTCTTGGCAAAGTGATATCTGTCGGTAAGGTAGTCCAGCGTCACGTTCCGCTCTTTGAAAACAATACAAACTTACTAATTGAATACTCACAATGATTAAAAATCGTTATCATTGATATTGAAATATTGAATACGTCTAACATGTATTGATGAAAAAAACAACCAAGACATTTGTTTCATATCATTCACGTACCTTTTTTTTTTTTTTTTTACATAACTGTATGAGCTTGCAATCTTCTAAATAAAAATTATAAAATAGAAATACGTTGATTTATAGCTTGATTTTTGATGTGTACCAATAACACTTTGGTACTTAAACGAAATTAAAAAAAATAAAATAAATTTACCGAGCATTACGAGTAAAAAATCGAATAAAAACATTTTACTTGAAAAATCCTTTAGAAAGTGTCATTAATTTATTAGTTTTGGGCACATTGATCAAGTTTCTATTGTATTCAAATCGTAATATCGAACGGAAAAATACAATTAGTTAAGTAGGTGATTTGAGTACTTAAGTATTATTATTTTTGTTAGCCACATAGGAAACAACACAATTTTAATTATTTGAGGTGTTCAGACAGCACTTATAGCTGCAGATGAAAGATAAATAATTATCATGTCTTACGTAGAAATAGTCATTGAATATAAAAAATAAACTACGTAAGCAGGGAATTTTTTAATACTATCTGTGATACCAAGAACCGTACGTGTCTGAAGTAATTTGGCCAACGATTAAATATTTTCAATAGTTGAAAAAGCCTATTTTCATTTAAATGCAGAAATAAAGCGTTACAGGAGTATAAAAAAAATATTAAATACCTGAAGAGTTTGTTCATGCAATTTATTTATTAGCTCAGCTATGATAATAAAAACAAAGAGTAATAAACAAAAAATGAAAATATTGAAATACTTGATGCAATAATCTACTTATATATTGTATACTTCAATAATAGATACACGATGAATAATCACTATGATTCCTGCTATAATCCAAATAATAAGCCAATCCTATAAAACACTTAAAGGAAGAAATTGTCTCAACTGGTTTTTTGAACGCTTTGAATTCGTCTTCGATATACTTTTTTATTCGACTCATTGCCTGTTCAAAATTTCCAGACTTAACTAGATCTAACTGTTTCTGCAGCATTAAGAAATTTCCTATAAATTTGCTATTCATTGGAGGATTGCTTTCCTGCAAATAAATTTGCCATTGTAGTTAACTCATGAATGGGATCACAATGAAAATAAAGCAAATTTTTCTTACTAGGTTCTCGAGGCACCCTTCATAAGACCAATGGTTTTGACATGCCACGCACTTGCAATCGAAACCAAATAATTTTTTCAAGTCATCTCTTGGAAAATTATTGTAAAGATTATACACGCTCAAGTAATGAATAAATATCTACAAAAAATACATATAAAATTATGAGGAAAAAATTGTCGATTGTTGAAAGCGCGTCATTAAATAAGTAGACAAATACCTGACTATTTTTTTTAATAGGTTCTGATGCGTACAGAACTACTTTCGAACTGTCTGTATAGAATTTTTGAACATTGGCAGCAGCTTCACAGCAATTGTTAATAAAACTGGCTATAGTTTGCAAAGAAACACCCTTAAGAACTCCACCTATTGATTCCAAATCTTGATATGTCCTAGTTGAACGTCTATAATCCTTAGGGTTATCTGATAGACCTCTCACCTGTTAAAATAAAATCAACATGTGAGTACTAAATGAAAAAGTATTAAATTCTGATGTATCAATGTGTGAGCTTACAAAAAATTTATTGGAAGAAGCAATTTTGTAGAGTTTTAAAAGAAGAGCTCCAGTAAACAAGAGTCGTTCGTTTTTTGCAAGATTATCAAGGCTTGTACATGCAAAATTTGACTGGTCAGAAAATGGTGGAAATTGAATGACGGAAAGCAAACTTTTAGCAAAGTCGCCTAACATTTCATTCATGTTGTCTTTTGAAACGTTGCTGGACAATGTGTAGACAAACTTAATCATGTTGTCAAGCTTAGTTGTAGAGTAACACCGCTTAAACCTTTCTGGAATTAAAAATGATTTTCAATCGGCAAGCCTAAATAAAGTATATACACTACTTATGAGTTTTTCTCTGAAGAATAGTACCCTTATCAGCATCGATGTACTTTAATTCAGCTTGAAGTTTATCAATACCACCAGCCTCTTTGATCATCATCATGCAAATTCTAACAGCAAGTTTGCAGCACATGGAAATGGTCTCTGGTTCCTTGGATTGAGGAACCTTCAAGTGAGGAACAATGAGACACTCCCACTCGTGGTACTTCTTCCAAGCTTCTTCCTTACACTTCTCAGAACAATATATGCTCCAATTGCAAAAATCACAAGGTATGCCAGTCGGCGCCACGGCCAAACAATGAGAGCAGAACAAAAAAGACAGCTCCGAGTCATGGGGAAATACAACGTATGGCTTCTCCACCATAATGACGTCCCCCGGCCTCATGTCCCTAGCAGTGACCAAGTGCCTGCCGTGCTCTCCGGAGTACTTCATCTCCACGTAATTGAATAAATCCTGCTTCTCCCTTTTCGTCAAAATCTCCTCGGTCTTGCTGATTTCATACTTTTGTTCTTCCTGCTTTTTGGAACGCATGACCATCTCCGTCCTTGCGATTAAACTCGCGAGAGGATGTTTCTTATTGCCAACATCTTTAATTTTATCAAAGCATTCGACTGCTCTCTGAAAAGCTTCTTCTTTGCCAGGCAAACCAGCCAATGTAAGACACTTGGCCTTACGGCAGTACAACTTTGTTTTCAATGCTTCATCAATTGTGGTGATTGCGAGAGCTCGATCAACGTCAACTATTCCCTTGCTGTATTCGCCTACGTGAAACAAAAGAGCTGATCTGTTCGAATAGGCGAAAGCCAGTTCTTGAGACTTTAAAGGAGCCAAGGCTACACTTTTCGAGTAGAGATTTAGTACTTCTCGATGTTGCTGAGCCGTATGTCCTGATAGCTTGAAGAGTTTGTTGCCTGCGTTTCTCATTTTTATGGACAACTCGCTGCTCTTGGACGTGGCCGGCTTGTGTACTGGAACTTGGTACTTTCGAGAGACAAGGATTTCCAGCTGCTGAAGGATTTCTTTCCTTTCGGTCTCCATTGTATTTTATTGGCAACTAAAAGGGTGTACCGAAATTGCTATCCTAAACACAAGTTTATTCTGGTGCCTTTAGAGAAAATAAATACAGATGTAAATAGAATTCATGTAAATCTATCTCACCACGTATTCTTGATCGATTAAATAATTTCGTTCGAATGCCGACTGTTTATTTACGTAAGACACATGTACGGCGACTGTTGATTCTAAATTGTCAAGTAGGTATATCACAAAGAGGTTTACAAGTGTTAAATTCACTTTGTTTTTATATAAGTTCAGTCAGGACACCTGGACACTCCGTTGAACAACAGAAATGTGCAATACTTTTCAAGCTTTGCATTCGAAGGTCGTGACCTGTTGTAACATGACCTTTGGGTGCTGGAAGGTGGCGCGAATTAGCGAACGACCATGGCACCCGTAATCGCTGATCCCCAATTCCCCATAGAGATATCCTAAGGATCCTTATATAGCTATTCACATAAACAATTTTTGCTTATTTCATTGTGAACGTTCATATTGAAAATGGGGTTCCACTGTTCCGCTAAACTCAAATTGAGTGAACAGACTGAACAGACCTATACCTCTTTTTCCATCAGGCAACAAAGCCTAAGTATGGTCGCAACTATATAAATATATTATGTTGACTGACAGAGAACACAGTATAGGTCTGTTCAGTCTGTTCACTCACTTTGAGTTTAGCGGTACGTGGAACCCCCTTTTCAATATGAACGTTCACAATAAAATAAGCAAAAAATGTCTATGTGAATAGCTCCGTATGTTGGCACCTCTCCTCCACCATGCGCGCTTCTTGTTGCGGGTTGCGGTATTGCGGCTCGTATGTCTCTCACCGCTTTCGTGGGTATGTTCGGTTCCGTTTAGTGGGGTACATGGTCCGGTGTCCGCTCTGAGACCGTGAGGCAGTACAGAGCGGGCTGTAACTGTGGCCGTACCATATAACTTTTTTTCGCTTCGGGGGCCAGTGATATAACATAGGCCAATGTACAGAAAAATAGTTACATGGTAGGTACGGTCCCTGTAACAGCCCTTGACCCAGTGTATATGGGACATGCTGACATGCACCAATAACCCATGGGTACATATGCAGTACAGCGTCACAAATCCACTCCAACCGCCTGCATCCCGGCACCCAGAGAATATTAAATTTTAAGATCAATTAGCCACATGTGTTGTTACTTTAACAAGTCAACATTAAACGTTACGTAAAAAAAGTTTTTCATAATAATTACAAAAGTCTTGACTGCCCCTTTAATAACAAAACCCAAAATATTAGCATTTTTGTTAACAACAAACTATGTTCTACAATAATGAAAATTTTTCTAAATATACTGACACGTGGAGAACATACCCCACTTAGTACAATATTACAAAACGGGAAACCGTCGAGATAACCTCTCTCTCTTTTGTACATTACAAAATGGGGAAACTTTACAGGGGTACTAGCGCGTGTAGAGCTTACCTCTCTCTTTCATACATTACTACAAAATTGGAAACTTTTCAGAGGTACTAGCGCGTGTAGAGCTTACCTCTCTCTCTTTTGTACATATAACTACAAAATGAAAAACTTTTCTGGGTACTGGCGCGTGTAGAGCTTACCTCTCTCTCTTTTGTACAATACTATGAAACAGGAAACTTTTCAGAGGTACTGGCGCGTGTAGAGCTTACCTCTCTCTCTTTTGTACACTACAAAATGGAAAACTTTTCTCGGTATTGGCGCGTGTAGAGCTTACCTCTCTCTCTTTTGTACAATACTACAAAACGGGAAACTTTTCTGGGTACTGGCGCGTGTAGAGCTTACCTCTCTTTCTTTCGTACATTACTACGAAATGGAAAACTATTCAGGGGTACTGGCGCATGTAGAGCTAACCTCTCTCTCTTTTGTACAATACTACAAAACGGGAAACTTTTCTGGGTACTGGCGCGTGTAGAGCTTACCTCTCTTTCTTTCGTACATTACTACAAAATGGGAAACTTTTCTGGGTACTGGCGCGTGTAGAGCTAACCTCTCTCTCTTTTGTACAATACTACAAAACGGGAAACTTTCCAGAGGTACTGGCGCGTGTAGAGCTTAGCTCTCTTTCTTTTGTACAATACCACAAAACGGGAAACTTTCCAGAGGTACTGGCGCGTGTAGAGCTTACCTCTCTCTCTTTTGTACAATACTACAATTGGAAAAACTTTCCAGATTTACTAGCGCGTGTAGAGTTAACCTTCTCTTTCTGGTAGAATATACTTCACTGAGGGAAACTTTTACAAGATATACTGCCACGTGGAGAGCAGCCCTTCTCTCTTTAACCTTTTGTACCACGAATTCGTTACTTCGTCTCGGCATGAAAATGTGCACTACTCATAAGAGAAATTTACCGTCGTAGTTATGGAAAGAGCTGTTATCGCAGTTTTGAGCTCAGTTACTTGCTTTATCCAGTCCTATCCACTTCGATTTGTGGTGCTGTGAAGTTTAAGTAATAGTTTAGCTCTTGAAATTATTTCATTTTGTCATCAAAGTGAATCTTTGTGTTAGCAAAAGTGTTCAACTTTCGTTGTTACAACACGATGGGCAATTTTGCGACTAAGGTAAATACAAGCCGTTTTCTTTTCGCCACTAGCTTTTTTAGGTTTTGTAACATTTTTCAAAAAATTACAATAAATGTATTTATGAGCATATTATATAGCTTACGAATTCTTATAATATACATATACGGGGACATTTATGTGTATTGTTAATATTTCTGTATAACTTTTAACGATTTCATGTTATTTTTCCAGTCTAGCAGCGGTGTCAACAAGAAGGCTTATTTCAAACGTGAACATAAAGCGTTACACGTCGCAATTGAATATGGTAACCACAAGGTACTAAAAGCACTTATAAAAGCTGGTCACGACGTCAACGCTGCAGATGAGGACGGGCGCACCCCTTTGATGACGAGTTTGATCCAAATTTGTTTAGGTAAGACAAATTAAGATTTTATATAATTTCAGTATAATATTTATTAACGTTGAACAGTACAATTATTTTATATGTACCTTACGTTAATTACAGATGGTAAAAAAGAATTGAAGAAGAAAGATCTTAAAATCCCTAAGATCTTAATGAAGTCTGGAGCAAAAGTCAAGATTGCGGACAAGAAAGGCATGACCAGCTTGCACTACGCAGCTTATATTTCATCACCAAAATTGATCAAATTGTTACTGAAACATAAAGGAGCTTCGTCGATCAATAAGCTGGACAGTTTTAATGCTAGTCCGTTACATTATGTGACGAGATCGATGAAACTACACTTTGTGAAAAATACGTTAAGTAAAAAGGTAATATTTTATTTTAATAAAAACTGTCATTCGTAATTTTTCATGCATCAAAATTTTATTTTAAAAAATTTCTTATCCTTGCAGTCGAATGGCAAACCCAAGTTATTTGAGCCCACGTCCGAAAATCAGATGGAATGCATGAGACTACTCATCGCACGTGGAGCAGATGTGAATCACAAAAACAAGTGTGGCATAAGTGTATTTCACGATGTTTTTGAAAATTCCAAATTATGGGAATTCATACAATATTTGCTGGATCAAGGATATGTGGTCGATTATCAAGACAAAAGGTTATTAAGATTAATGAAATTTGGACACGGTATGCCGAATATGGATATATTGCTGAGACATACTGCCGTGTGTAAGAGTGCACCAAAAGGTGGTAAAAGAATCAAGCAATTTGATGCCACAAAGTTACACGAAGATTGTCAAAGTTATTATGAACAGTGTCTGATAGAAATTGAGTGTATGAAGAAATTTTTTAAGATTAAGGCAAAATTGTTATGTAAAATATTAATGGGTAATGCAAAAATTAGCAGTAAGACTCGTAGATTATTTAAAATAGCCTCAGCTCTAGATATTCGCCAGTATTTTCCAATTTACGGTGATTTTTTAATAAACAGATTGAAGAAAATTATGAAGAAATGAAAAATGAATAAATTACTATCTTAAATCTTATTAGCAAACAAGATAATTAATTTATTAAGGCGATATTTTAACTGTTTTGAATATTGTATCAAATAGTCAGAGCTAACAACCTTTGATTTAATTCACAGTTAATTTAAGTTTAATATATTAGCCATGCGTTTACAAAATTACATTCATAAGAATTTGTAAATATATATTAAATATAGATTTAGTTCTAAAAATAAAAATTATTAAAAAAAAAATTTTGTATTATTTATTTATTGAAAAATTTTTTTTTTTTACTATTATAATGATAATTACCATCTCTATTATATAATTATACACTTAGCTCATAGAGCTACTTTTCCACACGACTCATCTGTCACACTGTCCCTTGACCCTCTGTAATCATTTTGATCGAAAAAAAAGGACTCGTCCCAAGTGGTGTACTGGGGCCGTACCATATAACTTTTTTTTGCTTCACGGGCCTATGTTATAACATAGGCCAGTATACAGAAAAATAGTTCTATGGTACGGACCCTGACTAGCGTACCTGGGTACGAGATTAACTTTTCATTAGGAATATTCCAAATGAAAAAAATCGTTGCACGCTAGAGTCTGTATGTATGACGTTTTTTTCCATTTGGACCTTTCCAAATGAAAGGTTGCTCGCGTACCCGGGCAAACTCGTCAGTACACCATTCGGAACGAGTCTAAAGAACGTACCTATAGTATCTATAACTATTCTATAGGTTTGTTCAGAAGCCAAAATCCGGAACAAACCTTATATACCTAGCCCTAGTTCCATGTTCCATCGCGAACTGGGATGCACCGATGCACGTGTACACGTCCAAACACGCTCTCACAGTCGCCGCAATGCCGCTAACGTGTTGAAGATACGCAGTTGCAGGAGTTCTTTTACATGGTGCATACATACACAAATTTGGGCGTATATATTATTTTCAGTCTCCTCGGTTAAACTAAGTAATTTTTAATTTTGGAACGATTGGTTATTACTTTCATTATAAAACAATGCAGTGGTTGCATCAATTAAGCAATTGAATTATCATCCAACACCGTCAAGATGAATCGCGTGAGAATTGGAGAGGATAACTTTTTTTACCCTGACATGGAATGCATAACTAAAAAGTCATCCAAAGCATCCATGGTAGCTCGTCAGAAGGGCAACAAACTTTACATGAGTAATAATCATAACAAGAAAATTCACCTCGACATTCTGTACTACTACTCTGAAAGTGTGGCTTTTGCTGAGGATGGCTCCAAAGAAATGGCCTTGGCTTACTCCAACAGATCAGCTTTGCTGCTGCATTTGCACAAGTACCAGGAGTGTCTCGTTGACATTGAAAGGGCCTACCAAATAACAAAGTTGGACGAGCTGAAGATGAAGCTCATGACTCGTAAGATGAAGTGCATGAAGTTGATGGATGACAAAACCCACCTTCAAGTCAATGACAAGAACAACGAAATTGAAACTATCGAGTCTCTTACGACTGCAAGCAAACGATCAAAAACTATCCCCTGTGCTTATAACTGCGTTACTCTTGCCAGTAACGACGAACATGGGAGGCACTTAGTTGCCACCAAAGATATAGATCCCGGGCAAGTTGTTGTCATGGAGAAAATCTTGGTTCAGTTTCCCTCGAGAGAAAAGACATATCTGGTTTGCTCCCATTGTTTGATGTTTGCATGCAATGGAATACCATGCAAGTCTTGTGCAGAGGTAATTTATTGCTCAGAAAAGTGCAAGAATGAGGCTTGGCTACAGTATCACGATGTTGAGTGTGTTATTCTCCCTTTTTTAAATTACGCTAATCAGATGGAGCAAAGTTTAACTGAAATAATATTAGCTATTAGATTATTTATTACGTTAGTCAAGAGAGAAGGTTTGCTCAACGTATTTGAAGAAATGACCAAGGTCCAGAAATTACAGAGGAAAGGTTCGTATCTGTTGTAAAAATATATTGCCTTTTTCTGGAACTGATTTCAGGAATTTTTTTTTTTTTTTTTTTTCTTTAGGTAAATTTTTGCAAGGATTTTACAAAAGTGGAGTGTTCCAAAGCAATAAAATAAAGACTGTTTTCAATTTGATGACTAATCCTGCAACTTATGTTAAAAAAAAATGGCCAATCCTGGTTGAATTAGTTAATGGCACCGTTGATTTGTTGGCCGATAACACAAACATTTTTTACTCCCTCAATCAGGTCAACGCAGAGCTTGACAGTGTCAAGTCAAATACAGTGAAATTAATTTGCAAGTTGATATTAATTATAGAAACTAATTCTTTCAAGGTTTGTATGAAAACCAGCAACAATAGCTCTGGTATATGCATAAATTAATATTATCTATTTTATTTTTCAGTATCAAGGTTCCAATTGTATTTGCGAATCTTTGGAAGAATGCAACAAGGTCTGTGGAGAATTGGACATTGGATCATTTTTTTCACCCTTTTGCAGCCTTGTTAATCACAGTTGCAGTTTCAATGTCATTCACACAATCATTGACGATCAAATGGTTCTGTATGCCGTACAACCAATAAAAAAAGGAGAGCAAGTAATTATTGACAAAAACATTGAATTTACGTGATTTGAAAATGTTTTAATTAAAATTCAGCGTGTACATTGTGAAATATTTATATTTCAGCTTTTTATTAGTTACTACCAGGTAACGATGCAGGAAGTGCCTGAAAGACGAAAAGTGATCAAAGAATCACATAATTTTATTTGTAACTGCACGGCATGTACAGAAAATTGGCCAGTCAACTTAATCTTAGATGCGGTAAGATGCATTTTATTTTTAAAATAGTTTTTATTTCATACCATAAGATTCTGATTTTCCGAACTTTACTAAATTGTAAAAAGAAATACAAAAACCTTGACAAACATATTTTCATTGCAGATGAAAGATTTCGACAACATATCAAAATTGACATCAGAAATTGAGAAAGTTGAAACAATTAAAGGAATAAAATTAATGCCTTACACACTGTTCAATATCCATAATGATTGGGTATTTAATAAATCAGTTAAAGACGCTCATGTTGAAATAATGAAAATAATTTACAAGTATTGCACCGGTTGTAATGCTTATATGCATAGTTTTTACCATATGACGTATATCTCTAGGTATTTTGAAGTAGTTTTTGGTAAAAAGGTATTTGAAATACCTCAAAAGTGTTGACTTTTTGTTAATAATTGGCAAGTCGATGATTTTCCTTTTGTAGTTATGCTACTAAAAGTACATAAGTTACTTTTATTTGTACTCGTTACTTTTTCTTTTGTGTTTATGCACAGTAATTTAATTTTGAATTCAATGTCTAGTTACATTTGAAAACTTTATCAAACATACCAAGAAATTAGTAATATTTTACTCACTGCATATTAAGATTATATTGTTAAATATTTGCTACTATTATATCGTATATTATACAACACTGACCTACGAAATTTGTATTTATTATTAACAAAAGAATGAATGAAGCGTTTATATATTATTTAATTTAATTGCATGTGTAGTTTATTATTTAATTTATGGTGTATTATGAGATGTGAAAGCTTCTATTACATTGTCAAATATCGTTTAATTTTTATAACATTATTTTGTAAGTTTAGTAGTAACAAAAGATTGAAATTAAATAGCGTAGTCTTAATTGTAAAATTTGTTTTTCTACTTACTTGATAAATCTTAGATTATATGCGACGATAAAAATTATATGTTAGTGAAGTTCGTCATTTCCGTTATTGCAGTAGTAAGTGTACATTTATTTTGAGACATGTATTTTTAGCAATTATTTTTTGTTGTATCATATCAAGGTAAACAAATAAAATTTTTCAAGCAAATAAATACAATACAGTTGAACTTGGTATAGGATTCCATTTATTCTATAAATAATCTATTTGTGGAGTGTCCATATGAATTTGGTACCAAAGTAATGCTCGAAGAGTGTAGCTTAGAATTCTTGCATATTTACAGTTTTTGGTTTTTTTATTAGGTAATTGGGTCTTACCGAAAACAAATAAATTCATAAGTGCAAGAGTTAGTGACATAATTTTCATAAAAATGTGAATTGAAGTTGTTGGAACCATTGCCACTATCAATTTTCATCCCAAACATAATATTTCACTTAGGTTTATTTAAGTCCATCACATTTTGTTCGCATGAAAAATTCACTTGCTCTTTTGATATTATGCATGTTATTAGTAGATTATAACAAGTCAATTACCTTCATATTCGCCGCAGTCAAAATTAAAACACACCATTTGCGAACCATTTGAGTGTTATTTGGTTTCAATTTTTTTTTTCTTTTTTTTTTTTTTTTTTTCTTAACAACCTTGTTCATACAATTTAAAACACAATGTTACATAAAGAAACAGTTGGATTGCATGTACTAAACAAAATTATTATACATGAAAAAATTGGTGTGAAGTATATAATATGAGTTTAAGATTTAGTAATTTCATCTCATAAGTAGATATGATTGGTTTATTAATGATTTTATTATTCTGCTTTTTGCATGCATTTGTTTGTAGGAACAAGTGGAACCAGACCATCAGACGGCTGGTCACGTGGTCATTCCAAAAAGTGGAGCGAACGAAACGAGCAAACCGAAGCATTAAAAAAAAAGGTATACTTAGCGTGTGTACACTGTACCGTCGAACAAAAATTTTTTTTTTTGGGTGTACTTATTAATATACATGTAAGTACAGTGCCCGTTCCTTTTGTCAGAGATTATGCTTTATACGCTTAAATAAGTATAACAATAGGGATTTCATGCAATAATTTACACTTTCCATTTTCTATCATTAGTTCATTGTGTGGAAGGTTCCCAGTATGAGTTGCTTAATTAGAGAGGATAACATTTTTTATGCTAAAAAAAATCGTGTGCCAATAAAGTGTGCTACAGCATCATCGGTGGCTCGCCAGGATGGCAATAAACTTTACACAAGTAAAAATCATAACAAGAAAATTCACCTCGACATTCTGTCCCACTACTCTGAAAGTGTGGCTTTTGCCAAGGATAACTCCGAAGAAATGGCCTTGGCTTACTCCAACAGATCAGCTTTGCTGCTGCATTTGCACAAGTACCAGGAGTGTCTCATTGACATTGAAAGGGCCTACCAAATCACAAAGTCAGAAGAGCTGAGGGTAAAGCTTCTGACTCGCAAGATGAAGTGCATGAAGTTGATGGATGAAAAGAGCCAACCTTTGGTCAAAGACGAGGACAAGGAAATTGGAACTATCGAGTCTTATGCAGTTGGTAAGAGGTCCAAGACCATCCCCTGCGCCTATGACTGCGTTACTCTGGCCTACAACGAAAAATATGGGAGACATGTCGTAGCCACCAAGGATATAGAACCTGGGCAAGTTGTTGCCATCGAAAAAAGTTTTGTTCAGATTCCAACAAGAGACAAGACCTTCTTGGTTTGCTCCCATTGTTTGATGTTTGCCTGCAATGGGGTACCATGCAAGTCTTGTGCAGTAGCATTTTACTGTACGGCAAAGTGCAGAGATGAGGCTTGGGTGCAGTATCATGACATCGAGTGTGTCGTTCTCCCTTACCTAAAGCATGAAGATTTTGTAATGCAAAATTTAAGCACGTTACTAGCGGCTGTTCGATTGTTTATCAAATCAGTCAAAGAAGAAGGTTTGCTTAATATCATTGATGATGTACGTGAGATCAACCATCTGCACACTGAAGGTTTTTATTTGAGTTATAATTCGTTTTCCGTCTTTTTATAAATTTAATATTATGTAACTTTTCCCGTCTGATTTAAGACAAAAGTCTACAAGGATTTTTTAATGATGATGGCATATTTCAAAGCAAAAAATTTAAAACCATCTACAATTTGTCGTGCAACTCAGGACCGAGTAGCAAAAATGATGATTTGATGTTGATTAATTACATTAGAAGCACTACAGACCTATTAGCAAATAATACAAACATTTTTGACCCGATCAGTTATAGTAGTCCAGGGTCATACAATCACATAGTTGTCAAAATAATTTACAAATTAGCATTTATTCTAGATTGCAATTCTTACACGGTACGTCTTATTTACATACGTTTCATTCTTTTTTTTGCAAAGTTTAGATTGATATAAATTGTAATGAAGAAAATTTTAATTGAATGATATTTATTATACAGTTTCAAGGAACGAATTGCGCTTGTGAATCTTTGGACGAATGCAATCAGGTTTGTGGAGAATTGGATGTCGGATTGATTCTTCTACCATTTTGTAGCCTTCTAAACCACAGTTGCAATGTTAATACAAATCAATTGTGCATCAAAAATCAAATGTTTATCTATACTTTACTTCCCATAAAAAAAGGAGAACAGGTAATTTGTAATGAAACATTTTAGTTTACTTTTTATGGATGAAAAACTACATCGATTCCCTACTCATGTAACATATTCGTTTGTAAACGTCAAAATTGCAGCTATTCTTAAGTTACTCTCCATCTGTGATTATGGAAAAAGTAGATAGACAAAATTGGATTAAAAAACGGCACAACTTCACATGTAATTGCACTGCGTGCAGAGAAAACTGGTCAACCAACATACGTTCAGATTTTGTAAGATACTTAATTGTGAATTCTTTTTCGAAATTAAAAAACCTTTTAAAATGCATTTTGTATCCAGAACCATTTTCAATTATTTGAAAGTGTTAATTAACTATTTCGATTGTAGGAAGCAGATTATGTGACACAGGCACAAATGTTGATGGAATTACAAAAAATTGAAGAAATTAAGTTGACTGAATCACTGTTTTTTGGATTTGGAGAATTAAAAGAGCTGAGTTTTTCTAGTAAATTTGCTAGAAATAATGTTATTAAAATGATTAAGATCGTTCATAAGACTTTGACAGGTTACAAAGCTTACATGCACAATTTTTACCACATGTTATATATCTCAAAATATTTTGAAAAGCTTTTTGGGGCAAAGATTTTTGATTTCTCTAACGATTGTTCATAAACTTTTTTTCATTATAATCGTACAGACCATGATTTTGAAATGTATAGTTTGCAAAACATGCTGATAATGAGCATGCAATTTCTAATAATTAGAATTGACGTATATTTACATATTTGCATATCTTACAAACTTTGATAATAGAGAAAATATATGTATAAAAAAAAATCTTTTATAATTATCCGAACTTTCAAGTTTAAGAGTAAGTTGTTTATCGAGTAAGCTACAATTTTATTGTAAAGCACGTGAATTTTGCTTTTTTTTTTTTTAACCAGTGTGTTGTAAACAAAGCAGAAAAAGTTATATTTAAGAAAAAAATTTTTACTTCTGACAAGTACTTGTTGGACCTATTAGTTTAAATTAATGTTCAAGTCGACCAACCAATTGTTTACTGTACTTACCCGCCTTCTTATGTAATTAAAAACATTTACTATAAAAAATCCTACACAATAATTGGTTTTTAATACAATCTTTGTACTCACACTTGAAAGCCCGTTCCCGGCTCATAACGTAAATTCTTCGACGTTCTGTACATTTTGTCGCACAAAGTTTCGCTATACTACTGTTTATTCGTACAATAACGACCGTATTGCGAAACATCAATGACTCGTCTAAGTCACCCGCAAGTGACGCTATTCACTTTCGAAACTCCCGCCCAAGCCGGCAGGATGTGTGTAGGCGCAGCAAAGAGTATTTTGTTGACGCTGTTAGCATTTGGAATGATTGGGATTCCCCCGATTCTGTTGATACACACTGCGCACTTCCATTAATGATAGACCCTCAATGTCACTTGTCTTATCCATTGAAGGCACTAGTTGAAAGATTGGTTTATCTTACTTATTACGGGGTAGTCAATTTTTTTCGGAAAAACGACGATAAGCTGGAAAATTACGAGACACTACAAGGTCCCGATGAAGTTGATTGTCAAAGGGCTAGCCGATAATGCCCCAGAAAACCTGCAAAATTTTTAAGTCAAGTGCCATCAGAATAGTCGGTCAGAATTCTTTGATGTTTTTTCTATTGAATTGTATTTATTGTTTTTATTCTTTACAGATATTTTAACCAGAAAAGTATCTCAATAAGCAAATCTCCACCATTTATTAGTTTGCAACAGATGAACGTTTTTGTTCAAGACCAGTTAGTCGAAAATTAGACTCTGAAGTTCGTAAAACAATGGAAAGGCAGTCAAGTCTGCAAAGTCATGGAATCAGGGACAAAACTTTTTACATTGCTCATTAAAGTTTAAAAAAAAGGGGGGCAGAAGATATGGTCACAAGAAAAGTCATTTTAAATGAATGCATGGAGAGAAGATACAAAAGTGCAGACTAAAAATATATTTTTCATTGGAGCATCACAGATATTTTCATGTTCATGAAACAAACTGGAAAATTTACGGGTAGTGGAAAAGAACAACCAAAACAAGTAAATTCGATAAATTTTTCTCGGTGAAAGAAGGATAAGTTAAACTTCTGTCATAAATAAAACGAATGTTCTGGTTGAAAAAAAGAAAACAAAAAAAAAAAAAAAAACAAATCATTACTTTCTAAATTTGTTTTATTGATCTTTTTGCATACACATTTCAACGAAAACTAATTACGATGCCGTAAATTTTACTCTTATTTTTCCGGTTAAAGCAGCTTAATAGTTCGCATACCAACAATAATTGTACTCAACAATGTTCGTTTTATCTTTGATTTTAACATCATTTTTCGTCAAACTTAACAACGTGAACAATTTTTATTTTCCTTCCATCCTTTAAGTACCTTATCGCTTGACTCGATGGACTCCGCATACACATACACGTAGTACAATTCGTGGTTTTTATAGAATTTTTATACAAAATTACACAGCCAACCCTCAAATCTATATGGCGCTTAACGGCACACGACTCTTCGAAGCAATGGAATATATGTATGTGTTTATATACGTAAGTGAGTAAATGCGTGCAGCATCAGCGCTTCTTGCTGTGTTGTGTGCTAAATCGAAGCTAAAAAATTTCTTGATAAACAAATTCTGACAGCTGCCATCAAGTGACATTTATTTGGTGAATTAATTTTTTATTTCTTATACGTTAATTCAACTATTGGTTACACATGTCACGAAATCGATACATATTTTCCAGGGATTCCGTGGCTCAGTTCTCTGGGGGTTGGTTTTTCTTCAGTCTAACTTGCATCCTTAGTTTTTTTTTTTTTTAAATAGTTTCCTTTTATCTTTTATTCTTTCGAAATTACCCATCTAACAATACGCACGAAAAATCAAGCCAATAAACATTTTTTTTCCACTGTGTACTCTTGAGTGGCTGAAGAAAACAAATATTTCATGTACGAATATTCAATCATCTTGTGTTTGGACGTGAAAAAATACAGTTTTTGTTTAAAACATTTTTATACTTTTTTTTGAATGTAAATAATGTGGACACATCAATTTAAAATCTGGTTTTCTTGATTCCACTAAAAAAAAAAAATATCTTAATCGTTTTAAATATTCGCTTTGACACATACATTGACCATCGACACATTTGTACAAACATTGAAAAGCATTTGGGTCTCAATTATAACAATAACTATAAATTTGTGACACGGTGTTGAAAGAAAAAACAGTTGTCACTTTCACAACGCCAGGCTTCGAAGGTATAATTTGTAACAGGTATATAGCGAGTTTTCTCCTTATCATCGATTTATATTTTTTTCGCGAGGCTATAAGTGTACGCGAGAGATAGTTGTTTTATGACAAAATTGTGATCTCCGACTGGATGTTCGCTCGGGCTTGGTCTTCGAATCTTTCGCGGAACTCCTTCGTTGCAAAAATATTGGGTATGGTCAGGAAATTCTGTAACACCTGTTGAATAAGCAATTTACACTCGTTAATGTTTATTATTTTTCAGATAAAAAAAAACCCTCATCAAAATATATAAATAAAAATATGTTAACATTTATGTTGTATTATTGTAGCAAAAAGTATAATTTTGTCATTTTTTTTATACGTAACGAATACTTTTTTGCAAATAGTTAATGTTTATGATCTAATTTTTCAACCGTTTGAATATTAGTATAATTCATAATACTTGAATGTGTATAAAAATAGTCATTTTGTTTTTCCATTGTAAAACTATTTCAAAGGAGGATAAGAAGAAATGGCATTTGTTGGTGTAGGTATCATTTTTTCCAACCTTTTGTATGGATCCTGTTTATAGCATAATGATTTGACAGAGAAAGACAATTTTTTTTAAATTTATTTTAAATTTTCGTTGAGTTTTAGAAAATAAAAGACAAACAACATTTTTTGCTAATCCACAATCGTTAAAAATTATGCTGTAGAATGTCAACTTATTTTTTACTTATTTGTTCTATTTACACGGTAATGATAAAATTCTGGACGAAAACGTGGGATCCATAAAAATCATGTTTCAACGAAATGTACAATTTTGTTACTATAAAACCTGTATAGTTATAGCATTAAAAATGATTTTTTCCACATATTTACAGTTTTCTTGAATTTTTAAAGCATAAGTATGGTTAAATATATTAAAAATCTACATTTTCAAAGGTGGTGAAATGTTTTAATACTCGATTGAGATTTATAGTTTACACTTTTCTTACCAATACACGTGAAAAACTAGATTTCTTCTTGTTATTTTTTACTAGTATATATTCAATTAAAAAATTTTTTTCATCCCAATAATATGTAAAACTTAGGTGTGGTTACATTATTTGATCCAACGATACACTGAGAGAAAAAAATAATAAAAATTATAGAAAAATTCTAGCTAAATCTATACCATTTCGCTCAGTAGATCGGATGCAAGTTGGCCAAAAAAGAAAAAAATTATTATTTTTAAGAGGAAAAATTACCATGCTGGAACAGTAAACCTTAAAAGCATTGGTTAATAAATTTTACACTCCCGCATCGAAATTTTTACTATTTTAAACATATTTTTTACTTTTCGAACCATAATTTAAAGGATAAAACAATAATTTTTACTGTTAAAAAAAAAAAAGACTTTTTGCTTTTTTCCAGCTAGCATTCAATTTATTGTGCAAAATGGTAATTTTGGCTGGAATTTCTCTATAATTTTCATTATTTTTTTCTCTCACAGTGTGGTAATAGGGTACTCTTATAACGTAATTATGCGAAAAAAAAAAAAACAAACAAACAAACCTTGAGCCTGAGAGCAGTGTACATGGGCTCGCTGAGGAACGTGTACTCGCCGCGTATCTTTTCCCTGTACTCGGCATAAGCGCCCGGATCAGAGCCAAGCACCGCCATGTCAAGTTGCAGTTTAAATGTCATTTACACAATCATTGACGATCAAATGGTTCTGTATGCCGTACAACCAATAAAAAAAGGAGAGCAAGTAATTAATGACAAAAACATCGATTTACATGATTTGAAAATGTTTTAATTAAAATTCAGCGTGTACATTGTGAAATATTTATATTTCAGCTTTTTATTAGTTACTACCAGGTAACGATGCAGGAAGTGCCTGAAAGACGAAAAGTGATCAAAGAATCACATAATTTTATTTGTAACTGCACGGCATGTACAGAAAATTGGCCAGTCAACTTAATCTTAGATGCGGTAAGATGCATTTTATTTTTAAAATAGTTTTTATTTCATACCATAAGATTCTGATTTTCCGAACTTTACTAAATTGTAAAAAGAAATACAAAAACCTTGACAAACATATTTTCATTGCAGATGAAAGATTTCGACAACATATCAAAATTGACATCAGAAATTGAGAAAGTTGAAACAATTAAAGGAATAAAATTAATGCCTTACACACTGTTCAATATCCATAATGATTGGGTATTTAATAAATCAGTTAAAGACGCTCATGTTGAAATAATGAAAATAATTTACAAGTATTGCACCGGTTGTAATGCTTATATGCATAGTTTTTACCATATGACGTATATCTCTAGGTATTTTGAAGTAGTTTTTGGTAAAAAGGTATTTGAAATACCTCAAAAGTGTTGACTTTTTGTTAATAATTGGCAAGTCGATGATTTTCCTTTTGTAGTTATGCTACTAAAAGTACATAAGTTACTTTTATTTGTACTCGTTACTTTTTCTTTTGTGTTTATGCACATAAATTTAATTTTGAATTTAATGTCTAGTTACATTTGTAAACTTTATCAAACATACCAAGAAATTAGTAATATTTTACTCACTGCTGTAAAATATTACTAATGCACTATATTAAGATTTGATTGTTAAATATTTGCTACTATTATATTGTATACTATACAACACTGACCTACGAAATTTGTATGTGTAGTTTATTATTTAATTTATGGTGTATTATTTGATGTAAAAGCTTCTATTACATTGTCAAATATCGTTTAATTTTTATAACATTATTTTGTAAGTTTAGTAGTGACAGAAGATTGAAATTAAATAGCGTAGTCTTAATTGTAAAATTTGTTTTTCTACTTATTTGATAAATCTTAGATTATATGCGACGATAAAAATTATATGTTAGTGAAGTTCGTCATTTCCGTTATTGCAGTAGTAAGCGTACATTTATTTTGAGACATGTATTTTCAGCAAATATTTTTTGTTGTATCATATCAAGGTAAACAAATAAAATTTTTCAAGCAAATAAATATAATACACTTGAACTTGGTATAGGATTCCATTTATTCTATAAATAATCTATTTGTGGAGTGTCCATATGAATTTGGTACCAAAGTAATGCCCAAAGTAATGCTAATCAACGTTGATTTCAGCGATACATCAACAACGCTGAACCAACATTGAATTAACGTTGATTCCATGAATGATGAAACACTGAAATCAGTCGTAATTTACATTGTTGATTCAACAATGATTCAACGTTGAATGAACACTGATTTAACATTGAATCAGTGTTGATTTAAACGTTAATTTAATAATAAAAAAATATAATGCGTATTCAATACAGTTTCACATTAAATAACTGAACCCCCCTGTTTTGGTGTTACCATACGGACAGTACCTCCATAAACGTCAATATATCTGCCCCAAATGTTACTATACTACTTTGTAATTTTTTAAAATTTAATTTTAACGTTTTGATCGACGCTGAATCAACACTGATTCAACGTTGGTTCAGCGTTGATTCAACGCTAAAATCAATGTTGATTCAGTATTGATTCAGCATTGAAGTTTTTGATAGGGCGAAGAGTGTAGCTTAGAATTATTGCATATTTACAGTTTTCGGTTTTTTTATTAGCTAATTGGGTCTTACCGAAAACAAATAAATTCATAAGTGCAAGAGTTAGTGACATAATTTCCATAAAAATGTGAATTGAAGATGTTGGAACCATTGCCACTATCAATTTTCATCCCAAACATAATATTTTACTTAGGTTTATTTAAGTCCATCACATTTTGTTCGCATGAAAAATTCACTTGCTCTTTTGATATTATGCATGTTATCAGTAGATTATAACAAGTCAATTACCTTCATATTCGCCACAGTCAAAATCAAAACACACCATTTGCGAACCATTTGTGTGTTATTTGGTTTCAATTTTTTTTTTTTTTTTTTTTTTTTTTTTTTTTTTTTTTTTTTTCTCAACAACCTTGTTCATACAATTCAAAACATAATGTTACATAAAGAAACAGTTGGATTGCATGTACTAAACAAAATTATTATACATGAAAAAATTGGTGTGAAGTATATAATATGAGTTTAAGATTTTGTATTTTCATCTCATAGATATGATTGGTTTATTAATGATTTTATTATTCTGCTCATTTGTATGGGAGCTATTCACATAGACATTTTTTGCTTATTTCATTGTGAACGTTTGTATTCGCTACGTGCACAATGTAGGGTTTATGTCCTACTGTATATATATGTCGATAGATAGTGGAGGTAGATAGAAAGTGAGACGACGGGAGATCCACGAGGTCACGGATAATTCGGTAATTGTTACTCTTTAAGCAAGAAAGGTGAATTGAACGGTGGCCCCGTGGACGTCATCCTCCGCTAACTCGCGGTGGAGTCGCTCCTGAAGGAGCCCACACGTTTCTCTAGTGTCTTTGCCTCTGTCTTCAGGGGCAGACACATCCATAACCTATAATGGTTACCACTGATCCCGTCACCCCATCGTACAGCTCTGCCGTTCAGCAAAACAGACGTCCCTCTAGAGAACAGGCAATCATCGTTGAAGCAGTCGAAGGTTTTCCGATAAAAGATTACGCGCTAGCCCTGGCCGAAATAATCAGTCCTTCCAATGTACTTGGTTTTTCACGGATTGCTCAAGGTAGAATTTTATTTGCTTCTACCTCAACAGCAAAGAGCTCGTCAACGACTTAGTGGCTAAAGAGGCAAAAATTACTGTTGGAAACTCCATCCTGCCGATAAGACCACTCAACTCAAAGGCAGTCAGAATTATTATTTCCAACGTTCAATTGTGCATCCCTAACGCTGTGATTGAATCAGAGCTCGACAAGTTGAACATTAAAAGGATGTCCAACATCCAACATGTTAGATCGGGCCTAAACATACCCGGTTTCACCCACTGGGTAAGTTTCAGAAGACAGGTCTTTGTACACCCGGACTCAGTAAATAGTGTTCCATCCAGCATTCAAATTGCCCACGAGGGTATTTCTTACAACATTTACCTGTCGTCTTCCAAAATGACCTGTGCAATCTGTGCCCAGGAGGGTCACTTGGCCAGATATTGTAAAGAGGGGGACTTACAAGGTACTCAGTCAGAAAATATCGAACCTTCTCCAACAACTGGTCCACAACCTGCTACAGAGGTGAGAGTTGAAAGTTCCACATCTCTGCCTGAAAATCAGGATGGCTTTGTACAACCTGCAAAAGGCTCGACTACTGCTACTATGCTTTCGACAAGACCAGTAAAGCAGGCTGTGCTTACCCCGCCTCTTCATGACAAACCCAAAGGAAATTCTGGATTGAATTTTGTTACTCTGCCCATCAAAATCGGCAAAAGGCCACCACCCAGCTCTACACACTCAGAGGAAAACGAAATCAAGCCACCGAAAAAAAACAGCAAGCCATCTGACAAAAACGAATCCATACTTAATCCTGCAACCAAACCTACTTCAGCTTCTACTCACTCCCTCGAGGACATTGCAGCTCAACTCTTGCCAGCAGAAGCCTTTGTGACCAGCAACCAAGAGAAATACGACCTAAACTTCGATGATCTAACAAACCTCATCCTTGAATTGTACGGCAAACCACACACACTGCTGACTTCAATAGCCCTCAAGTACACACAGGACCTTGGAAATTTGGGCATCCTGCTCAGTGATATCTCCGAACACATCGAACACCGCAGCTTGAAACAACGCATCGCTAAGTATACAAAAAGATTTTGTTCAGAAAGCGTTCTTGACTCTGATAGCAGCTATAGTGACTGTGCTTTGGACAATACGTCTTAGAAGTCTCGTTTTGACTGATGCTAATCACTTCCTGCACCTTTTTTTTTTTTTTTTTTTTTCTTTTTCTTTGAAAAAAAATAATATTAATAATAATAAAATTAATAATAGTAAATAGATAAATTAATAAATAAATTATAAAAAAAAAAAAAAAATATATCTAAAATAATAGTAATAATCATGACAGCGCCTTCCTCCTCTGGCAACCCAACGTTCAACTCTTCCCTCAGAGTATTATTTTGGAATGCCCAAAGTATTGGCACAAAATTCCTCGAATTAAAAAACATAGCTCAAAATTTTGATGTAATCACGTGTGTCGAATCGTGGCTGAATAAAGATAAAAAATACGATATTCCCGGCTTTCTTACTTTTAGGAAAGACCGCAGTTACGCAGAGGGGGGAGGCATTGTTGTATATATTAGGAGAGAGTTTGCGTTCTCGGAATTCAATGTAAGTTCACCCCACCAAAGTGTTGAACTATGCGGATTACGTTTTAACAATGTAAAACCAAACATCGATTTTATTATATGTTACAGGGCTCCTGAACTTACACTGTCACAAGATCAATGGAATGAAATTGTGCAGAACGTCATTGTTAACCGTCACACCCTACTCATGGGCGACTTCAACGCGCACAATTCGATATGGAATTGCTTACAAACCGATACCAACGGCATATACTTGGAAAATGCCTATAAGGCTCATAATTTATTCCTGCACAATTTCAATTCCATTACGTACATTAATAAGCGCAGAAATTATAAATCCAATTTGGACTTAATCTTTACATCTACCAATCTCAGTGACAGTGTTAGCACAGATGTGTGTGATGAAACCTGGAGCTCTGATCACTTCCCAATCTTTATAAATATAACTATTGAAAAATATTTTCACAGCAAAAAGTCATTCAAACTCGACTCGGTCCGCACAGACTGGAGCAGCGTTAATAGTGAGCTTGAGAAAAGTTACAACTACCTAATCTCTACAGAGTATGAAAATCTTGCTCCTAACGATAAGTTTAATGCCTTCATGGATATCATTTCCAAGGCCATCATTCATAGTAACCCAATCAAAAACACTATCTCTAAACGCAAACATATTAACCCTGCTCCGTGGTGGGACGGGGACTGTGACCGAGCCAAGAGACTAAGACGCGCTGCATATAAAAAACATCAGTTCTCCCTGGAGCTGGAGGACCTGATACTGTATAAAGAAAGATGCACTGCATTTAGAAAACTTTTAAAACAAAAAAAAAGAGAGAATTTCCAAAAATTCACAGAAAGCTTAAATATCCATAGTAACCCCTCTTTTGTGTGGAATAGATGTAAAATTCTCAAAAATTCCTGGCTGAATGTAAAACCTCCCACTAAAGAGAACCTACAGCCTCATAATTACCAATCCACTATTGATAAACTATGCCCCCCCTGGGCTCAAACCAATCCAACCTCCATTCCGACGTGCACACAAAACGACTTTTTTGACTGTCAATTTACACTTTCCGAATTCATCACAGCACTAGAAGACAAAAAAACAGGCTCAGCTCCAGGGATGGACGGGGTCAATTTTGACGTCGTCAAGAAATTACCACTTAAGTATAAATTACTCCTCCTGGATATATTCAACGAAATGCATGTTCATAGCCTGTACCCTGACTCATGGAAAAACGTCTTCGTTTTGTTTATTAAAAAATCAGATGGGCACAGTCTCAGACCGATCTCCCTCACGTCTTGTCTCTGCAAGTTGTTTGAAACCATCATAAAAAATCGATTACAATGGTGGGCCGAAACCTTCTCATTGATTCCCAGTAGCCAACATGGTTTCCGCAAAGGAAACTCATGCGTGGATAACTTGCTCAACTTTACACTATTTACTGAAACTGCCTTCCAAAATGAACAAGATGTTTATGCTGCCTTCCTCGACGTAGAAGGAGCATTTGACAACGTGAATATCGACATCCTCCTCCAAAGGCTAGCAGACTCTGGTTGCTCACTCAGGTTAATTAAATTTATAAAATTTATTACTCATGAACGACAAATGTTTTTCAACAACAATAGCAAACTCAGTAAAACCCTGCATAAAGGCCTTCCACAAGGGGCTGTTCTCAGTCCCCTCCTATATTCCCTTTACGTCGCTCCTATAACCCAAAACTTACCTGACTCAATATATATTTCTCAGTTCGCTGACGACATTGCCATAACAATAGGTTCCGATCCCCAAAACAACAACATCACTCTACTAGAAAACGCCATTTCAATTCTAAATGAGAATCTTACCAACTTAGGTTTAAACATTTCTCCTCCAAAATCAAAGTTTTTACACTTAAACAAAAAAAATATTACTCCAGGCCACACATCCTTACGTATCAAAAATCATGATATTGTCTCCAGCAATAACGTCAAATTCTTAGGTCTAATTCTAGACTATCAATTATCTTTCGACTCACACTTGGCACATGTTCACCAAAAATGCATGACTAACATGAATATCATGCACTTCCTACGAGGTACTTGGTGGGGCTCCCATCCGAGTACCCTCACTACCCTATTTAAAAGTTTTATACGCTTTTTTATTGACTACGCATGCTTTGTATATTTTCCACATAAAACAAAAATGAAGGCTAAACTAGAGAAAATTCAGTTTGCTGCGATAAGATATGCTCTGGGTTTTCGCAGAAGCACTCCGACTAATATCCTCCTTGAGGAATCTAAATTAACATCCATCGAAGAACGGACAAAACATCTGTGCTACTGCTATTTGAGTAAAAATCTAAGCAATCTCAATTCAGAAACATCTAGACTGATGCTCCAATTCTATACATTTTTTAAAAACAGCCAAAAAATTAAAAGACTCTCTTTTTACTGTATGAACTCACTACTGCACTCGAACCTTGCTCTACACTCCAATCACAATTATTCTATTTACTGTTCCAATTTTTTTACAAATTACACGTCTATTCCCATACACACTGAATTAGGCCTATCCCTAAAAAACTCATCATCTCCACAGCAGTCTATACTGGATTATATTCATGCAAACAACGGCATTTCTATCTTCACCGATGGCAGCAAGGCCAAAAATGCCCCTTGCGTTGGAGCTGCTTGCTTTTGCCCTTCAACTAATTTCCAATCTTCATTAAGCCTCAACAAGCTAACATCTGTCTTTACAGCAGAATGTACTGCCATAAATGAAGCTTTAAACTACATCCTAAAAAACAGTGGCAAAAATTTCCTTATCTTTAGTGATTCACTTAGCGTACTCCTAAGTTTAAACTCCGTCCAAACAAACGTAACTGCCAATCACATGATCCTTGAGATTAAGGACATATACTTACGCTACATAAGTGATAACCCTCTCAACGTTATCAAGTTTATATGGATCCCTTCTCATATAGGCATTCAAGAAAATGAATATGCAGACACTCTGGCTAAATCAGCAACCTCAGCCATCCTACCTACTGAACCTCAAATTAACTTCACCGATCTTACCAGTAAATTCAGACTGGACTCCTTCGCAAACTCTTCTGCTAAAAACAAATCAGATGGACTTTTTAAAGGAAAGACCTACTTCAATCTATATAGTACTGACAACAAACACCCATGGTTCCACAAAAAAGATCTCCCTCGCTCGGTCGTAGTCTCTGTAAACAGAATGCGCTCTAACCACCATATAGTCTTGCAGAGTCTCTTTTCCGCAAAAATATTATAAATGACCCTAGATGCAAATGCGGGTTTTCAGAAGAAAATCTTAACCATGTTTTATGGAACTGCGATCTGTACAACACGCACAGAAGTAAATTATTTAAAGATCTCCAGAAAATAAATTTGTACCCCCCTTTTAATATCGAAAGCTTAATTGCGACTCCAAATGTCGCAGCCTGCTTGTCAGTCTGTGACTTTTTAAAAAAATGTAAGTTGTCTGTATGATCATTGAATCTCTATGTATATTAAGTTGCTGGACTTCTTAATTTTTAATATGTAAGCATTTTTCATGTATCTAATAATTTGAATAAAGTAAGTGTAAATACCTCTTATGAGGCCACTACACTATAATATAAAAAAAAAAAAGTATATATATGTCGTCGTGGGAGAAGGTGCTGGAATGAGCAGAGAGACTTCGTATATGAGTGTGTGCTTTATTTACTGTGATTACATATGTGGCTCGGACCTCGGACTCGAGCTCAGCTCTCAGCAAGGACTGAAGTCGTCAGTAAGCGGTTACACCGCACGACTAGTATAAGGTAGGGTAAGCCCCTACAACAATTTTGAAGCAGCGCCATCCTAGGGAAAAACGAGAACTATTGGTCTGGGACAGCAGAAGGCAATATTCGCTATATGTGCTTGATACCTATAGGAACACAGTACCTCGATAGATACACGAAAGGTTCTGTGTTTATTATATCACGAACTAATACAATGTCTCAAGTGGTACAATCCTATGTGAATATTTAAGGACAAAATTTGTACTACAAGCACTATAAACTATAAGTAAGCGCTTGAGTATTACTTCAACACAAGTCCGTGTACTGTGTGATACGTGATATGTTTTATTAGTTTGCAATGTAGTCAACACAGACCTCCTCTGACCAATCAGAGAGCTCCGTTAGCCCTATACCGGCGTGTTACATAGTATGTACACACGTTCATACGATACGCTTATAGGATCAGGCCCCAGCTAAAAACTCTAAGAAATACACAGTATACGATGTATTTCATTGCGTTTTTTAATGAACATGCCTGAGTAAAATATGTACATACTACTCATAATTTTATTAAAAATTTAACCCTTAGAATGGTTGTCGATGTATAAACACATAACTTTCTGATGATAGTAATGCTTAGTTTTTTTTTTTTTTTTATAGTTTTGGGAATAAGCTTTATTAAGACCTTAAAGGCTTTTATAGCTAATAGTAATGCTTAGCAGTTTGCTAGCAGAAGACAAACATATCGTTTAGTTTCACATAATAGCACAGGTATTGCTGATGCGATCGCTTTTTCAGCTTGTGCACAAAGCGAATTGAAAAGGGGCTTCCACTGTTCCGCCAAACTCGAATTGAGTGAACAGACTGAACAGACCTATGCTGTATTCTCTGTCAGTCAACAATGTCAACATATACAGTTGCGACGTTGCGACGCTTGCGACCATAGGCTTTGTCGCCTGATGAAAAAAGAGGTATAGGTCTGTTCAGTCTGTTCACTCACTTTAAGTTTAGCGGAACAGTGGAACCCCCTTTACAATATGAACATTCACTGAACAGACCTATACCTCTTTTTCCATCAGGCAACAAAGCCTATATGTCGCAACTATGCTGACTGACAGTATACTGACACTACTGACAGAGAACACAGTATAGGTCTGCTCAGTCTGTTCACTCAATTTGAGTTTAGCGGAACAGTGGAACCCCCATTTCAATACGAACGTTCACAATAAAATAAGCAAAAAATGTCTATGTGAATAGCTCCATGCATTTGTTTGTAAGAACTAGTGGAACCAGACCAATAGACGGCTGGTCACGAGGCCACTCCAAAAAGTGGAACGAACGAAACCAGCAAACCGAAGCGTTAAAAAAAAAAGTGTAGTGTATGTACCGTCGAAAAAAATTTTTTTTTTTTTGGTGTATTAATATGCATGTACAGTGCCCGTTCCTTTTGTCAGAGATTATGCTTTATACGCTTCAATAGATTTGTTCGATTAAGAGGTTCCGGGTGCTCGGAGCGCTCGCAGTGCTCCGAACTCTAGCCCGAACACGCGTTCTTGCTCCGAGTGCTCCGAGCGCTCCAAGTGCACGTGACTCAGGCCGCCTGTGGGTAGCCGTGTAAGATCCAACAATGCAATCAAAACAAAAAAATGGTTTGTTTACTCGCGATTACGTTGAGCTGAATCTTACACGGCTATCCACAGGCGGCCTGAGTCACGTGCACTTGGAGCGCTCAGAGCGCTCGGAGTGCTCCTAACTCTAGCCCGAACACGCGTTCTTGCTCCGAGTGCTCGGAACCTCTTAATCGAACAAATCTAATAAGTAAAACAATAGAGATTTCATGCAATAATTTACACTTTCCATTTTCTATCATTAGTTCATTGTGTGGAAGGTTCCCAGTATGAGTTGCTTAATTAGAGAGGATAACATTTTTTATGCTAAAAAAAATCGTGTGCCAATAAAGTGTGCTACAGCATCGACAGTGATTCGCCAGGAAGGCAATAAACTTTACACAAGTAAAAATCATAACAAGAAAATTCACCTCGACATTCTGTACTACTACTCTGAAAGTGTGGCTTTTGCTGAGGATGGCTCCGAAGAAATGGCCTTGGCTTACTCTAACAGATCAGCTTTGCTGCTGCATTTGCACAAGTACCAGGAGTGTCTCGTTGACATTGAAAGGGCCTACCAAATCACAAAGTCAGAAGAGCTGAGGGTAAAGCTTCTGACTCGCAAGATGAAGTGCATGAAGTTGATGGATGAAAAGAGCCAACCTTTGGTCAAAGACGAGGACAAGGAAATTGGAACTATCGAGTCTTATGCAGTTGGTAAGAGGTCCAAGACCATCCCCTGCGCCTATGACTGCGTTACTCTGGCCTACAACAAAAAATATGGAAGACATGTCGTAGCCACCAAGGATATAGAACCTGGGCAAGTTGTTGTCATCGAAAAAAATTTTGTTCAGATTCCCTCGAGAGAAAAGACATATCTGGTTTGCTCCCATTGTTTAATGTTTGCCTGCAATGGGGTACCATGCAAGTCTTGTGCAGTAGTAATTTACTGCTCGGAAAAATGTAGAGATGAGGCTTTGGTGCAGTATCATGACATCGAGTGTGTCGTTCTCCCTTACCTAAAGTATGAAGATATGGTAATACATAATTTAACCACGTTACTAGCGGCTGTTCGATTGTTTATCAAATCAGTCAAAGAAGAAGGTTTGCTTAATATCATTGATGATGTACGTGAGATCAACCATCTGCACACTGAAGGTTTTTATTTGAGTTATAATTCGTTTTCCGTCTTTTTATAAATTTAATATTATGTAACTTTTCCCGTCTGATTTAAGACAAAAGTCTACAAGGATTTTTTAATGATGATGGCATATTTCAAAGCAAAAAATTTAAAACCATCTACAATTTGTCGTGCAACTCAGGACCGAGTAGCAAAAATGATGATTTGACGTTGATTAATTACATTAGAAGCACTACAGACCTATTAGCATATAATACAAACATTTTTGACCCGATCAGTTATAGTAGTCCAGGGTCATACAATCACATAGTTGTCAAAATAATTTACAAATTAGCATTTATTCTAGATTGCAATTCTTACACGGTGCGTCTTATTTACATACGTTTCATTTTTTTTTTGCAAAGTTTGGATTGATATAAATTTTAATGAAGAAAATTTTAATTGAATGATATTTATTATACAGTTTCAAGGAACGAATTGCGCTTGTGAATATTTGGACGATTGCAATCAGGTTTGTGGAGAATTAGATGTCGGATTGATTCTTCTACCATTTTGTAGCCTTATAAACCACAGTTGCAATGTTAATACAAATCAATTGTGCATCAAAAATCAAATGTTTATCTATACTTTACTTCCCATAAAAAAAGGAGAACAGGTAATTTGTAATGAAACATTTTAGTTTACTTTTTATGGATGAAAAACTACATCGATTCCCTACTCATGTAACATATTCCTTTGTAAACGTCAAAATTGCAGCTATTCTTAAGTTACTCTCCATCTGTGATTATGGAAAAAGTAGATAGACAAAATTGGATTAAAAAACGACACAACTTCACATGTAATTGCACTGCGTGCAGAGAAAACTGGTCAACCAACATACGTTCAGATTTTGTAAGATACTTAATTGTGAATTCTTTTTCCAAATTAAAAAACTTTTTAAAATGTATTTTGTATCCAGTAACCATTTTTAATTATTTGAAAGTGTTAATTAACTATTTTAATTGTAGGAAGCAGATTATGTGACACAGGCACAATTGTTATTGGAATATCAAAAAATTGAAAAAATTAAGTTGACTGAATCACTGTTTTTTGGATTTGGAGAATCAAAAGAGCTAAGTTTTTCAAGTAAATTTGCTAGAAATAATAGTATTAAAATGATGAAGATCGTTCATAAGACTTTGACAGGTTACAAAGCTTACATGCACAATTTTTACCACATGTTATATATCTCAAAATATTTTGAAAAGCTTTTTGGGGCAAAGATTTTTGATTTCTCTAACGATTGTTCATAAATTTTTTTTCATTATAATCGTACAGAGCATGATTTTGAAATGTATAGTTTGCAAAACATGCTGATAATGAGCATGCAATTTCTAATGATTATAATTTACTGATACTTACATATTTGCATTTCTTACAAACTTTGATAATAGAGAAAATATATGTATAAAAAAAAAATCTTATATAATTATCTGAACTTTAAGTTTAAGAGTAAGTTGTTTATCGAGTAAGCTACAATTTTATTGTAAAGCACGTGAATTTTGCTTTTTTTTTTTTAACCAGTGTGTTGTAAACAAAGCAGAAAAAGTTATATTTAAGAAAAAAATTTTTACTTCTGACAAGTACTTGTTGGACCTATTAGTTTAAATTAATGTTTAAGTCGACCAACCAATTGTTTACTGTACTTACCCGCCTTCTTATGTAATTAAAAACATTTACTATAAAAAATCCTACACAATAATTGGTTTTTAATACAATCTTTGTACTTACACTTGAAAGCCCGTTCCCGGCTCATAACGTAAATTCTTCGACGTTCTGTACATTTTGTCGCACAAAGTTTCGCTATACTACTGTTTATTCGTACAATAACGACCGTATTGCGAAACATCAATGACTCGTCTAAGTCACCCGCAAGTGACGCTATTCACTTTCGAAACTCCCGCCCAAGCCGGCAGGATGTGTGTAGGCGCAGCAAAGAGTATTTTGTTGACGCTGTTAGCATTTGGAATGATTGGGATTCCCCCGATTCTGTTGATACACACTGCGCACTTCCATTAATGATAGACCCTCAATGTCACTTGTCTTATCCATTGAAGGCACTAGTTGAAAGATTGGTTTATCTTACTTATTACGGGGTAGTCAATTTTTTTCGGAAAAACGACGATAAGCTGGAAAATTACGAGACACTGCAAGGTCCCGATGAAGTTGATTGTCAATGGGCTAGCCGATAATGCCCCAGAAAACCCGCAAAATTTTTAAGTCAAGTGCCATCAGAATAGTCGGTCAGAATTCTTTGATGTTTTTTCTATTGAATTGTATTTATTGTTTTTATTCTTTACAGATATTTTAACCAGAAAAGTATCTCAATAAGCAAATCTCCACCATTTATTAGTTTGCAACAGATGAACGTTTTTGTTCAAGACCAGTTAGTCGAAAATTAGACTCTGAAGTGCGTAAAACAATGGAAAGGCAGTCAAGTCTGCAAAGTCATGGAATCAGGGACAAAACTTTTTACATTGCTCATTAAAGTTTAAAAAAAAGGGGGGCAGAAGATATGGTCACAAGAAAAGTCATTTTAAATGAATGCATGGAGAGAAGATACAAAAGTGCAGACTAAAAATATATTTTTCATTGGAGCATCACAGATATTTTCATGTTCATGAAACAAACTGGAAAATTTACGGGTAGTGGAAAAGAACAACCAAAACAAGTAAATTCGATAAATTTTTCTCGGTGAAAGAAGGATAAGTTAAACTTTTGTCATAAATAAAACGAATGTTCTGGTTGAAAAAAAGAAAACAAAAAAAAAAAAAAAACAAATCATTACTTTCTAAATTTGTTTTATTGATCTTTTTGCATACACATTTCAACGAAAACTAATTACGATGCCGTAAATTTTACTCTTATTTTTCCGGTTAAAGCAGCTTAATAGTTCGCATACCAACAATAATTGTACTCAACAATGTTCGTTTTATTTTCGATTTTAACATCATTTTTCGTCAAACTTAACAACGTGAACAATTTTTATTTTCCTTCCATCCTTTAAGTACCTTATCGCTTGACTCGATGGACTCCGCATACACATACACGTAGTACAATTCGTGGTTTTTATAGAATTTTTATACAAAATTACACAGCCAACCCTCAAGTCTATATGGCGCTTAACGGCACACGACTCTTCGAAGCAATGGAATATATGTATGTGTTTATATACGTAAGTGAGTAAATGCGTGCAGCATCAGCGCTTCTTGCTGTGTTGTGTGCTAAATCGAAGCTAAAAAATTTCTTGATAAACAAATTCTGACAGCTGCCATCAAGTGACATTTATTTGGTGAATTAATTTTTTATTTCTTATACGTTAATTCAACTATTGGTTACACATGTCACGAAATCGATACATATTTTCCAGGGATTCCGTGGCTCAGTTCTCTGGGGGTTGGTTTTTCTTCAGTCTAACTTGCATCCTTAGTTTTTTTTTTTTTTAAATAGTTTCCTTTTATCTTTTATTCTTTCGAAATTACCCATCTAACAATACGCACGAAAAATCAAGCCAATAAACATTTTTTTTTCCACTGTTTACTCTTGAGTGGCTGAAGAAAACAAATATTTCATGTACGAATATTTAATCATCTTGTGTTTGGACGTGAAAAAATATAGTTTTTGTTTAAAACATGTTTATACTTTTTTTTGAATGTAAATAATGTGGACACATCAATTTAAAATCTGGTTTTTTTGATTCCACTAAAAAAAAAAAAATATCCTAATCATTTTTAATATTCGCTTTGACACATACATTGACCATCGACACATTTGTACAAACATTGAAAAGCATTTGGGTCTCAATTATAACAATAACTATAAATTTGTGACACGGTGTTGAAAGAAAAAACAGTTGTCACTTTCACAACGCCAGGCTTCAAAGGTATAATTTGTAACAGGTGTATAGCGAGTTTTCTCCTTATCATCGATTTATATTTTTTTCGCGAGGCTATAAGTGTACGCGAGAGATAGTTGTTTTATGACAAAATTGTGATCTCCGACTGGATGTTCGCTCGGGCTTGGTCTTCGAATCTTTCGCGGAACTCCTTCGTTGCAAAAATATTGGGTATGGTCAGGAAATTCTGTAACACCTGTTGAATAAGCAATTTACACTCGTTAATGTTTATTATTTTCCAGATAAAAAAAAACACTCATCAAAATATATAAATAAAAATATGTTAACATTTATGTTGTATTATTGTAGCAAAAAGTATAATTTTGTCATTTTTTTTATACGTAACGAATACTTTTTTGCAAATAGTTAATGTTTATGATCTAATTTTTCAACCGTTTGAATATTAGTATAATTCATAATACTTAAATGTGTATAAAAACAGTCATTTTATTTTCCATTGTAAAACTATTTCAAAGGAGGATAAGAAGAAATGGCATTTGTTGGTGTAGGTATCATTTTTTCCAACCTTTTGTATGGATCCTGTTTATAGCATAATGATTTGACAGAGAAAGAAAATTTTTTTTTTTAATATTTTAAATTTTCGTTGAGTTTTAGAAAATAAAAGACAAACAACATTTTTTGCTAATCCACAATCGTTAAAAATTATGCTGTAGAATGTCAACTTATTTTTTACTTATTTGTTCTATTTACACGGTAATGATAAAATTCTGGACGAAAACGTGTGATCCATAAAAATCATGTTTCAACGAAATGTACAATTTTGTTATTATAAAACCTGTATAGTTATAGCATTAAAAATGATTTTTTCCACATATTTACAGTTTTCTTGAATTTTTAAAGCATAAGTATGGTTAAATATATTAAAAATCTACATTTTCAAAGGTGGTGAAATGTTTTAATACTTGATTGAGATTTATAGTTTACACTTTTCTTACCAATACACGTGAAAAACTGGATTTCTTCTTGTTATTTTTACTAGTATATATTCAATTAAAAAAATTTTTTCATCCCAATAATATGTAAAACTTAGGTGTGGTTACATTATTTGATCCAACGATACACTGAGAGAAAAAAATAATAAAAATTATAGAAAAATTCTAGCTAAATCTATACCATTTCGCTCAGTAGATCGGATGCAAGTTGGCCAAAAAAGAAAAAAATTATTATTTTTAAGAGGAAAAATTACCATGCTGGAACAGTAAACCTTAAAAGCATTGGTTAATAAATTTTACATTCCCGCATCGAAATTTTTACTGTTCTAAACATAACTTTTACTTTTCGAACCATAATTTAAAGGATAAAACAATAATTTTTACTGTTAAAAAAAAAAAAGACTTTTTGCTTTTTTCCAGCTAGCATTCGATTTATTTTGCAAAATGATAATTTTGGCTGAAATTTCTCTATAATTTTTGTTCTTTTTTTCTCTCACAGTGTGGTAATAGGGTACTCTTATAACGTAATTATGCGAAAAAAAAAAAAACAAACAAACAAACCTTGAGCCTGAGAGCAGTGTACATGGGCTCGCTGAGGAACGTGTACTCGCCGCGTATCTTTTCCCTGTACTCGGCATAAGTGCCCGGATCAGAGCCAAGCACCGCCATGTCCAAATCCAGTAGATAATGCGCATCTTCGCCACCAAACGCCCCGTCGATTTTATGGGCCTCGGTGCTGTGCGTCGTCGCGGCCTGCAGCAATGCCTGGGTTTCCGCCAGGAGCTCCGAGTCCTTGAATAATATTCGATTGGGGTTTGTACGTTTTTTTAAATAAAATATTATTTCTTTATTGATTTTTAGGTGCATTGGTAAAGCGTGTTTTTATCGATTTTTTTTTTTTATTGGCTGGTAATGGGTTCTCGGTAATACGCAAGAGTGATGATATCCATTACCTTCTTTACACCTAAAATTTAACACGTGCACTGGACGACATTGAATTTTAAATCAATTTAAATTACATACATTTTTTTAATCGATTAAAAAATTAATTTACTGCTAATACGAAGCAGTGCATATATTTTTTTTTAGAAAATCAAAAGATATTAATTCATTTTTTTTCTACTTTTCTTACGTGCTCCCAAAATGTACTGAATTATTAATAAATTTGTATTAAACATTATTTTACCTTTAAAAACGTACACAATTAAAATTTTTTTATTTTTTTTTATTTCAGTATTAGGAATCAGTAATTTTTTTGAATACTTTTTTTCGAGTCTTTTTTCCAATTTACAAGGTGATACCTCTTTTGGAGAGCTGTATTTTTCTTTTATTACTTTCGAGGAAAAATCCTTACATACGACTTCTACATTAACAAAAAACTTGGACCAAAAAGTTTATATGATTTCAAACAAATTATTAGTACTTGAAAGAAATATTATTCATCAAACTGCATTCGAAGATATCAATTAAAACATGATTAAATAATTAGTTAGCCCGATTTAAATGCATGTAAATAAAAGAGCATCGTTTGCTGCTTGAGCACGTTGAACCTGTGCAGAAGAACATATTTAAATATTGGTGAAAAATCAAGGTTAATAAGTATTTTAATTTAAGAATTCATTCGTTTAAAGCATCAGAGTAAAGGTGAAAACTTTTTTCAGTTTTTTGAGAAAAAAAAATGTCTTACGCAGTATTTTTAAGCTTATTATAAATATTTCACCAGTAATTTACAATGTATATTAGTAACTTAAACGCGATGTCATCGATAGGTCACTCGGTTCAATAGAGCCTCCTTTAAAATTAATTTTTACTCTGATTCGAGAAGATTTTTACTTTTTTTTATAAATCAAGTGCGTGTCGTTAAATCAAGCACTGTTTTTCTTCCACCAATGCGAAATAAGAACGTGTTCATTTGTCACTATTTTACATGACAAAAATATTTTTTTTAAAAATTGTCCGTAAAATTTAAAAACAACGTAGTGTATGTATATTTACAGGTGGTATGCCAGCTTCGACGGCGAAAGCGTTGAAATGTTCGAGGTTCTTGTTCTCCCCGTCCAGCGCCTTGGGATCGTACTCGAGACTGCAAAAGTAAACCCAATCAAGAGTAGCGATATTTTCTCACCCCCTGTATACGCCTCTCTCTCCTTCACTCACTTTTGAAAAAGTATCGCCAACAGCACCGCCCTCGGGTTTTTCAAGTTGTCGCGCACATCGGCGTACCGCTCGATTTTCGCGCTCAAAGAGCCGATATTGTGGTACGTGCGCTTGGGATCGGAGTAACCCTCCTGTACACGGCCCAGCCAGGCGTCACAGACCTCGGCATCGAGGCCGGCCGTCACCTCGCGCCAGCTCTCTTCGATTACTGACATTTTTTTTTTTTTCTGAAAAACAAGAAATTCATTTAGTTGGACATTCCATCGGAGGAGCCTTCGCTCGTGGTGAGTGAATTTTCTATTCTTATGAATTCAATACTGGTTATTTATTACTATCCCGTTTATAATAAGCAGGTCCGATCGATATGCGTTCGGATTGTTTGAAATTAAATTAGGTGCGATTTTTAATCCGTGAACTTTCTAAGGCTTCTTTTTAGAGTATATACTATATGGTTTTATATTAAAAAATCACGTTTGTATTTTTTCTTTTTTTTTTTATAATTTAAATATCTCGAGTGAACAAAACACATATTATGATTGAGTTAAAGATAAAAAAAAAAAAATTAAATTAAAAAAAAAGCATCACTTCATATTTATATACGTTAAAAAACTGAAAATTTGAACAGGGTCGCGAGGTGGCGGTAAAATGTATGTATTTTCTGGATGCTGCCCAGCTTATCGTGACCCTTAACTTATCCACCTCTATATACTTACACAGCTGCTTTAAACTAATCGCATCAATCTTCTACCGCAAGCACATCAATGTAATGAGTACCGATTAAAAATTACAAATAACTATTTTTTTTTTCCTTTTCAATAATAATGTGACACAAATTATTGTAATACCAACAACTAACAATATTAAATCCTAAAAGAAACAATTAACGTTTATATAAAAAAAAAACACTGACGCGTAATTTTTGAAAAAAAAAAAAAAATCCACTAATCTACTATTAATAACAGAAAAAAAAAAAAATTAAATAAAAATCACCATGCCAAGTGGTAGAAAAAACACACACCCAGTCCTATATCACTTAGGCTAAACCTCGTCTTATTTATTCATTTTAAACTCACCTAATGGAACACTTTTTTTTTTATATATCCATTACTTTGATCGTAAAGACACGAGTGACTCGTAAAAAAAAAATGAGGGAAACGAAAATAAACGCACTAGGCGGGTGCAATAGCCTATATCATTGACAGGAGGCGTACGAAAGAGAACTGATCTATCCGAAGCTCGTATACTTATTGTACGTATAGTACGATATGTACACCCACACCTACAAATGCAAAAATACACACTCTCATGCTTGCCCCTACGTTTGTACGTTAAAAGCTACGAGGGTGCGATATGGGGGATGAAGGGTGTGAGTATGCGTGGTCCGATAATATTGATCGGACCACGGAATACAGCTCGTGTTTTAGTTTGAGTGTATTATTATTATGGTGCCTATGTGTAAGAAATTGGTGTTTTCATTTTTTCTTGTTTTTTTTTTTTTTTTTTTTTGCTTGCTTTTTAAAATCTTAGTTTTTCTCAATTTATTCTCTCGTGGTGAAAATAGAATTTTTATGCTGCCAAGGACGGCTGTTTTTCAGTTTTTTACATTAACAATTTTGTTTTTGTTGATTTTATTTTAATAATACGTTGTACACTGACATACGTAGCTAAATACGATTTTATTGCATGTTTTATAGTAGAAAAAAAAATAGTCGTTACTCTACGAAATCTTCCTAGAAACGTACGATAAAGATAATTTTAACCAAATGAAAATTGGGCTTTATTTATTTATTTAACAAAGTATAAAAGAATACAGTTTTTTAAATTAGTTTTCTTAATTATTTTTCATGTCGAATTTCCAACGGAAGAGATTATTTTCCGAATTCTCAATTAATTATTTATTCCGTGTTGATGATAAAAAAGTACGAACTTAATGTTTTTTAACAAAAAACTGTAGACCGACGTAAAAATAATACTATGTTAATTTTAATTTAATAACAAAAAAACATAGGTACTAACTGATTTAATAAAAAGCACTTGAAAATTTTGTAAGATAATTATTTGTTTTTTATTTTTTAAATATACTTATCGATTGGTTTATCGACAGTTTACTTTGAAGATAATATCGTATCTAATATAAATAATTTTAATAAATAAAAAAACAGGAAATTTTGGATTCTTCATTGAAAACGTTAATTCAGGAATAAAAAATTTTTTTTTTTTTTGAGTCACCAGAATCAAAAGAAAACAAGTATTAAACCTGCCTTGAATTGAATCGTATTAAGTCGTCGGTGCCCAACTTCCCAAGTATTCGAGATATTAATCAACTTAAAGAAGTTCTAGTATGAATAAAAATTTTACCGAATTTTACACAAAATAAAAAAAAAAAAAATCACCCCGAGCTCGATTTATATCATAGTTGACGCTTCAACTGATCCAAAAAAAATTTTAGCACACCTCATCATTTGTCTTAGATAATACTCCATTTTGCAGTTATTGTCCTTAAGATTGAGTTGAGGGTGAACAGAACATATCTAATTTTTAATGAAATATTCGTATACACACACTTCTGATAGCGTAACTTAAAAAATATAACTGAGGCCCCAACGTCAAAACAAGATAAGTAGTAATCCCCAAAGATACGAGTAATACATTCATCATAAAATCTAAGGCTGTTTATTGTAAGCTAAAAACGTTAGCACCTCAAAACAGCTTCAAAATAAAGAACAAATCAAATATATATAAAAAAAATGGAGAAACAAGTAACCCAACTAAAAAAAAATCAAGAGGTAAATAAGCTTTAGAATTAATAGTTGAAAAAAAAATATCTTCGTATGGTTTCTTCAGTCTCTAACAGGTAGGACACAGATTTAAAAATGAACAATGATATAAAATGTATTTCATGAAAACAGTTTGAGCCTCTGCTACAGTTTAATTTCTTTTCCTTTTCACACTAGCCAGTAATTATAATCATAACTCTAAGACATTTTTATGTTATTTTAACTATTCTTTACTTTTTTCAGCCTTCACGAGCTTTTTTTAATAATTACTTTCGCTAATAATGTACAAGCGTATTTTTTTTTCACATTCGATATTTGAAATCAATAAATATAATACAGTATTTAATTAGATATTTAAAGTACGAAAAAATATTGGTAATAGTATATGTTAAATATAATATATGTTTAAGAGCGGCGTTGGCTCAGTGGTAAGCGTGCTTGCTACTGATACAACGCTGTTCTAGGGGTCGTGGGTTCGATTCCCGGTGAGTGCAGATTTTTTCAAAAAACTGTTTTCACCGGAAAAAGTTCCTATGTAACCCCGGCTGTTTCGGGGCGGGTTTTTCCGTGGAATTTTCCTTCAGAGTAATTCCAGGGTTTTTTCCTTGCTCCACAGGTCTTCGGGCCTGGGTGAATGCGAAACAGTGTTAGGGCCTAATAGGTAGGGATTAGCCGGCCCGATGCCAGGCAGGGATCGCCGGCCTTACCGGCGAGGAGTGGCCCCTGAAACATGGGGCTTCTCCGGGGATGCTAATTAGCCTGGATCCGATGCTTCGGACCCAGGCTACACAGTGGCGAGTTGACCCGATGCACTTCCCCCCGGTGCAGAGAGTGTCAGCTTAACTGACAAGGTGTGTTACACCGGAGATACTTCCACTGTGCCCATGGTATGATTTGTATGGTATAAATTAAAAAGAGAGGATTTTAATGGGTGTGGCAATACACCCCCACACATAGGTGGTGAGTGGGTGGCCCTGGCGACTGGGCCAATAGGCTGTCGCGGTAACCCGATATAAAAAAAAAAAAAATATAATATATGTTTAAATAACTATCAAAATGTACAGTTAGGAGTGGATTAGAAATAATTACCTCAATTATCAGACGGTACCTTTTATTAATGTACAACAATTTTTTCGTTAAATCTAATAATCGTAATAATTGACACGAGGCAAATATTTGTGGTGAAAATTGTTAAAGGGACACTACAGAAGTTTCATGGATTACAGTTAAACAATTCATTTTTAATTGTTTCTTTTTTAATAATATTTTCACTTTGATTTTTGTACATCTTTTTTTTTATGCTATAAATATATACTTATGCCATTTATATTTACTTCGTTTTTTAATTTTCTAGACCAGCTCCGTCTAGCAAATACCTTTTTTGGGCAATAGTTTTGTAAGCTTCTACCATTAAATTATTGTACGTATGTAGCGGATTTTATACCGACTAATGAATAAATCGTAATACATTATTTCCGAAGATTTTTTACCTCTTTGCAGTTTTTCTCAACCGTTGGTTTTTAAACAATTAATTTTTTCCTATGTAAAAAAAACAATCCCCGCCTTTTTTGTTGATTATTTTTGTAGCAGACGATAAAATGATCGATACAAGTTCGAGCTCGAGTCTATCGATTACTTTCGATACATATCGTATGAAGCGTGGTCTAAATAACAATGTATATATATATATATATATATACTCTGAAAAGAGTGTCATCTGCTGCATGCGCTGTCATATCAGTGCTCAGTGCTCTCTCTTCTCTGTTATCAATGTTATCGTTCATGTGAGCCCTCTTTCTATCTTTTGTCTTATCCCACCAAGATAAACTAACATGCTCCGATTCCATCTAGTCAATTCACCTGCTCCGCTTTTATCCAACTTCAAAATAATACACCCTTTTCCGTCTTAACTTTTCTTATCTCTTCGATAATAAAATAGGTTGTACAATGTCCATCACGCACACACTCGTTCCACATGAAACTCTTTTCGCGCAGCAGTGCGTTGCTGCGGCTGTCGTTGTTTGGTGACTCTTTTTTTTTTTTTTTTTTTTTTTTTAACTTGATTTGCTCTTTTACTTCACCATATCGATTCGTCATACAACAACATAATAGCAACCGAGAGAAATGAAGCAGTTCAAAAGATGCACAGGTTAGATGAAACTTTTTGCCTATATATACGTCCAATTGGGTGAACGTGCAATATTTTCATTTTTTTTTTTTTTTGCCTTTTTTTCAGTACACAAGCATGTTTTTCGCTCTCACGCCAACTCTTACAGAGAATACATTGTATTCAACTACGTGATCATAGTTTCCGTGTTTTCCATCATACTTTTTCTCTATGGATTTTTTCCAATCACTTACAACGAAGTTGAAACAGCCTCCAAAAAAGACATTCCAAAGTTTGTTGAACGCACAAGGTATGCTCATTATTACGTTCCATTGAGTATGGGTGTTATTTTGTGTGATACTTGTTTACTATTATTACTGTTATTTGCCATTTCAGAATCAAGGTTGACGAAGTTTACAAACCAGTAGTTAAAAGACTGATAATCATGGTAATAGATGCTTTAAGATGGGATTTCGTTCACGGAGCACAAAGTAGTCAGAATATGCCTAAAACAACTCGCCTTTTGAGAAACACGGAAGCCAGCTGCTTGTACAAGACAAAAGTTCACACGCCAACAGTTACAATGCCAAGAATTAAGGTAAGTCGTTTTTTGCCTCTCTTTTTTTTCAACATTCGTGTAATCGTTTTATTTGCTTTGTTATTGTAGGAAATCGCAACGGGATCAGTGCCTAATTTTATAGATGTAGTTTTAAATTTAGGAGCCCACGAGATAAAAGGTGATAGTCTGTTAAGACAATGTAAAGATCAAGGGCACAAAATAGTGTTTTATGGTGACGACACGTGGATAAAACTTTTTCCACGTATGTTTTATAGATACGAAGACACATCTTCCTTTTTCGTTTCTGATTACACTGAAGTGAGTTTTGATGTAATATCATAATCTACGTTGAACAAAGTTGTTTGCAAAAACAAATAACGATAATTGTATTTTCAGGTAGATTTTAATGTTACTAGAAACATTGCCATAGAACTTTACGAAAAAGACTGGTCTGTAATGATTTTACATTACCTAGGACTCGATCACATTGGTCACCTAGTTGAGTCGTATAATCCTATGATTAAAACTAAATTATTGGAAATGGACGAGATAATCGACACAATTAACACCTACGTGTCGAAATGGGTAAATATTTTGATACAAGCATGTATTTATATTTTGATACAACATTTGGAAAATCTCCCGTTTAATTGTAGAACGAAAAAGGAGAATCAACATTGTTTTTGGTGACTGGTGATCACGGAATGAAAGAGTCGGGAGGCCATGGTGGATCAACCCCGGAAGAAACTCGCGTGCCTCTATTAGCATTTGGCAGACCATGTACATACAAAGAAAATTTAGACGACGAGATAGATCAGACCGACATAGCACCAACTTTATCAGTCCTGTTAGGGATTCCTATACCAAAATCAAGTTTGGGAACTATTGTCCTGAACATGATTAGTGAATTGACTTTTTCTCAAAAACTCTTCGCTTTGTATTATAACGCTCAGCATCTATTTCTTCAATTTAGCAAAACTAGTAATTTTAACAATACTGGTGGGTGAAAAATGGTACTCTTATCTTTAACTGATTGTAGAAATCTTAGTGAACTGATGAATTGTTTGCAGATACTTACAAAACTTATCGAGATGCAATAAAACTTCACTCGGCATGGCTCAACACACAGAGTCATCCCAACGATATGGTTTATGATATCATTAATATGTACGAATCTGCCATGTCGGATATGAAGAATAAACTTACGAGTAATTTACTTAAGTATGACATTCATACGATAAGTATAGCAATAATATTTATGGCTCACGTAAGTGTACACACCTAAAGTAATTGTCTAAAGAATTTTTCCCAACTTAAATAATAATCGTGCATCAAATCGCAGATACTGTTCATAGGAATATCCATAGAAAGGCCTTCGACTATAGCACTATTAGAATTCTTAACTATTTTTGCCGGTAGTTACGTAGCTTGGGTGATTCTCAATTACCTTTTTGGCTCCGAAACTAAAACTGCCACGATACTTCATATGTTCGACTCTCATTATCTATTCCTTAACATTTGCATCTTTGCAATACTAGTATTCAATTGTTATCTATGTGCAACTCGCACTTTACAATTTTTCAAGGTAAATAAACATGTGAATAATATACGTATGCGTTAGAAATCTGTTTAACGTGCTCAAATGCCTGTATTAATTTTCAGTTAAAAAATATAAGTACATTGGAAGCGTTGTTACCAATAGCATCGCTGGTGCAAGCCATCAGCTTGAGTAGCAGTAGTTTTGTTGAAGAAGAGCATCAGGTCTGGTATTATTACTTCATAACTCTGATGACACTCTTCGCTTGTAAGATAATACGTAGAAACGCTAGAGAAAAAGCAATGAGACTGCCAATACCCTTGTTGATACTGATGTTAACCCATCGAGTATTGAAAGAGTTGAACCGCTGTAGCGGCCGATCGGCGGGAACCGACGACATATCAGACTGGCTCCAAAATCTCGAGTCCAGTTTCGCCATGACTTTCATCCTTATTTTTGCCCTTGGTTTGCTGGTCGGGCTCGATTTTTGCTACGAGCAGAAAGGCTCTAGACTAGTCTTTGTCCTGTTGGACGTTGTTCTCGCGATTCTTGTATATTTGCGGCACGCCGTCGCAAATTTGGTTTATCGACCTAATTTTTATGACGATTCACGGTAAGTTAAAAACAGCATTTATTAATTGCCAAATAATTTATTTATTTATTTATTTTTTTCCAGGGGAATTGTTGAGATACATTGTTACTGGGCATTTACATTCATCTACGTACTATTCAGTATTCATCGATTGGCAAAAGTAGCTCGCCAAAATAATCAAAATTTTTTACCAATCACCTTGTTTTCCATATTAAAATTATGGGTAATCATTTCCTGCCTGTTGCACCGTCCGTACAACGTAATTTTAGTGCCAGTACAGTTGATAGTCGGAGCTATGATTTACGACTTGACCAAAAGCAGTGAATATTTCAACATCAAGGTTTACTTGTACTTTTGGTCGAGCAATGTATTTTATTTTTACCAAGTGAGTGGCTATTTTTTTTTCTTCTCTCTTTATTTGAACATTTTTCCAATTATCAGACACGAATAAATTTTTTTAAGGGCAACTCCAATAGTTTGTCCACTATCGATGTAGGTGCTGGTTACATTGGCTTGGAATCATATCAACCCGTAATCATTGGCTTCTTTTTAATCGTAAACACGTATTCGGCTCAGGTTTTAGGTTTTTTAATGTACCTTTGTGACCATGCACTTCACGGCCCCTTATTGTAAGTCTATGAAAATTCAAGTTAATTGATGCAAACGTCCAAATTAATATACTTGTGAATGTATTATGTTACAGGACATCAAAGACTGCGTTATCATTGTGCAAGCAATACGTCTTTTGGAGAATAGTCCCGATATCATTGTACATGGTCATAATGACGGTACTACGCTTTCACATCAGTTTGTGGACGGTTTTCTCTCCAAAGATATTGTACGAGGCTGTGCACTGCGTTGTATTATTTACTGTGATATTTACATTAGAAGTAAATTTTGTAATTTACCAGTATATGAGAGGACGCACCAAAAAATTGTAGATTGAATTGTAGGATAATCAGTACTTTTTCAGATTTTGCTGCATTAGTAGTTTTTTTTACTTAAGCATTTCTTGTAAAAAGTGACTTTTTTTTTTTTTTAATTTATTTAGGCAGACATTTGTATAAACTTGTTTTTTTTTAGCTTCCGTTATTATTTGTTGTAATAACATATTTTTATAAACAAAATTTATTTAATTCTAAAAACACTCGAGGAAAACATGTCGTAAAGTAAACCTTGCGTTGAAAATAATTGTTTTTCTTCCAATTAATTTGCGTTATTGATTTTATCATTCTTTTTATATGCATATATAGTACAAATTAAGCATGTTGTGCAAAGTTACCCAAAACAAAATGTCATTTAGACGTTTTTTTTAACAATAAAAGTAATTATAATCAGTTCAAAAAATTTGTCTTCACCATTGATTGAAAACTTGACCTTACTTTTTTTTTCACATCGTGCGCTCAAAATTTCGTACCGGAACAATGTTCTATCATAGTCGTAATTGTCTTGTAGGTATTTCTTATCTCTAAAAGACGGGCGCAGTAAAATGGAATTTTTTATCACCTGTGAGTGTAATACACACTTATCTCTTGTTCTATTTATTTTTTTTTTCCTAGTAGTACTGAAGGTTTCACCGAATTTGTCTATTACTTTTGTTAGCTCGTTGCAGTATAGTGTTTACAGTGTATGTTTATTTGTTCCCCAACGGAAAAAATTAATGTAAAAAAACGTAGCAAACCGCTACTTTCTGTAATGTAATGTAAAGTTTAGTTGGATTTCGGACCTTAGTTACAGTTTGTTAGGTTTTGTTATGTTTAACTATAGTCTACTACAACCCAGTATATTATATTACGACTCATTACATTTTATTATAATTCTAAAAAGACACTTGAATCTCGTGAAAAAGCAACTGTATTAAACTCTAACAAACTGTAAGGAAGTTTTGTCATCTGTAATATTTTATAACAGCTTACAGTTTTTTGCAGTTTGTTACACTTTTTTATATTTTGTTATCGTTAATAACTTTAAGACACATTTCTTTACATTTTCGAATAAAATTTGCCTCAAACGAAAAAAAGTTGAGTAATTATTATGAAAAATTATTAGTGTCATAGTATATGTAGTAAATCATATCAAAACGTAAAGAAAATGTAAGAAAACCTAACACAACATAATGTAAGAATAAAATGTAAGAAACGTCCGAAATCCATATGAGTCTATTACAGTTCCTTACATTTTCTTACATTTTCTTGCGGGTTACGGCATATTACTACACGTGTTTACTTTTTTTTACATTTTGTTACGTTTTCAAATTTCTGCTGGTGTTGTGATAAAAAGTAACAATTTCAAATGAATGGCATCTTCAATTCAGGTAAGAGAGATTAAAGTTTCATTTTTTGATAAAAAATTTTATGTTCATCACAAATGTATCACTCAAAAATTCAATTTTTGTACTTTTTTAATTAAAATACACACTGTTTTTTGTAGGTCAACCAAAAGTTATGCACTATGGAGTCACCGTTCGCAGAAACTATATTCTTTTCAATTTTTACCTTGTCACTTCGATAATCACTATTTTATACTTCCTCTATGGATTTTTTCCAATCAATTACAATGAAGAAACGATTGCCACTGTGGATGACGTTCCATCATCCATTGATAGTATCAAGTATGAGTATTTGATGTACTCTTTTGGAAAATAATTAAATTAAAGATCCTAAAGTAGAAAAAATGATTTCTAGCGTCGACAGAGACAAATTTTACAAGCCAGAAGTTCAAAGGGTAGTTTTAATGGTAATCGATGCGATGAGATGGGATTTTGTGCACGGACCAAATAGTCATGTTAATATGCCCCACACAAGTAGTTTTTTAGATAATGGAGATGGCTGTCTATACAAAACTAAAGTTCATCCTCCAACTGTTACATTGCCTAGGGTTAAGGTAATGGAAAAAAAAAAAAAAACATTCATTGCATCTCTACAATGTGCACCTTACATATAATTTTTCAGGCTATTGCAACAGGGACAGTTCCTAACTTTATAGATGTAATTTTAAACTTGGGAGCACCAGAAATACAAGGTGACAGTGTTTTGAGGCAAATCAAGGACCACGGATACAAAATAATCTTTTATGGTGACTTGACATGGACACTGCTTTTCCCAGACATGTTTGACAGACATGAGCAAACTGACACATTCATGGTGTCTGAATACATTGAGGTGAGAACAGTTGGAAATTTGCCTAAAAACGAAACAAATCATACCGTAGTTATTGTATTTCTTTTTTTTATTAAAAATAGGCTGATCTCAATGTCACTGCTCACATGGTGAGGGAAATCCATGAGTCAGATTGGTCAATGATGATCCTGCACTATTCGGGTCTAGACCACATCGGTCACTTGGAGGGGCCATACAGTCCATTGATAAAGGATAAATTGTTAGAAATGGACGAATCAATAGCAACTATTCGAAATCGCGTGAAAGAATGGGTAAATCAAGCTCTGCACTTTTGTACCACAAATGATGCTCCAATGAAACAATATTAATCGTACATTCTGTTGAAGAACAAAGAAGGAAAGTCAACGTTGTTTTTAATCACGGGCGATCACGGAATGATGGATACGGGTAGTCACGGTGGCTCGACTTCAGAAGAAACTCTCGTACCTTTGTTAGTTTTCGGCACACCCTGTACTTACAAGAATAATTATGCCGACGAACAAATAGCTCAAATAGATATCGCACCGACATTGTCCGTGCTCTTGGGAGTTCCTATACCTTTTTCGAGTACAGGTGCGATCATATTGAACCTGATGAGTAATTTTACTGTCTCTCAAAAGCTGTATGCTCTACATTACAATGCTAAACAATTGCTGTATCATTTTTCGAAAAGTAATGTTTATAAAAGTAGCGGTGGGTGAAAAAAAAAAATGTATATTTACGATAGCGCAATGTTAACGACAAAATGATGTTTTTACTGACAATTTGTTTGAGCAGAGGCTTATAAAAATTACCAAACGGCTACGAAGCTTTACGCCCAGTGGTTGCACAATCATAGTGATTCGGCTGACGAGATGATTTCAATGTACACATCTTCCATTGCAGAAATGCAAAACTATTTGACGAGTAACTTATTCAGGTACAACAATTTCATTACAAGTGCAGCTTTGACAATCATGATCATGGTAAGTTTATTATTTGACGTGATTCTCTTGTTATCCTACGACATGTTGGGCTGAAGGAAATTTCGTTTCAGATACTGTGTTTGAACGTGTTGATGAACAAACATGGACCTCTGAAGTGGTCATTTCATAAGTTCCTCGTATTTGCTTGTACGATATTTTTATTGTGGCTGTGTTTCTGGTCATATCTCGACTTCAATGCACAAACCAACTGGTTGTCTCGAGCAAACGACGTTTATACGCTTATTTTTGCCGTATTTTTCGTAGTAGTTTTACTAGTCAGTAGTTTATTATTTGCAAATGCCACTGTGCCGATTGAACAGATAATGTTACTTTATAAAAATAAGGTGGTAGCAGTACCTCGAAACGTAGAAAGTTTAAAAAAATTTTCCAAAATCAATTGATTTTTTCAGAGTTTAACGGATTTACACGTCATATTGCCAATAGCCACACTAGCCCATGCCGTGAACTTGGGAAGTAGCAGCTACGTGGAGGAGGAGCATCAAATATGGTACTTTTACTGCACGTCGGTTCTGGCGTACACTGGTTACGAGGCATTGCGAAAAAGTGCCAGAAATAGCTCGTTGAAGTTTTCCGTTGTTTGGTTGATGTTTATGGTTGTTTGTCGAGTACTTACCATGTGGAACAGCACTGGTTATCAGAACCGCAGAGCCTACGATATATCGGATTGGCTGTACGAAGAGCCAACGAAAATCGCTTTGTCCTTGCTCTTGGTTTTTAGTAAGTATACACCTTTTTGCTTCTTATGTTGGTTTGGAAATTTTTCAAACTCACCGGTCAATAAATCTTTCAATCAGGTCTGAGTTCACTTGTATTTATGGATTACAAGTACGAGGAAGAAAACCACCAGTGGACGTCGCTCGTTTTTAATGTACTTGTGAGCATTTTGATTTATTTAAGGCACAGCGCGGCCAATTTGGTTGTACAGCCATTCTTTTATCCAGAATCGAGGTAAGCGGATCAAGAAAAAAAAAAAAGGTAGTTGACCAATTTTCTGTATAACTGATGTCGATTTTATTCAGAGGGATAACGGAGGTCCGGCTTTTTTGGATATTAACTATGGTTTACATGGCCATTAGCATACGTCGATTGATAATTGCCACACGGGAAAACAAGGTGTATTTGTATCGGCTTATTTTTTACTTAATATTAAAAAAATGGATCATCGTCTCCGCACTTTTGCATCGTCCTCACAATGTTGTATTATTGCCCGTTCAAGTTTTAGTTGACGAGGCGATAGGCAATTACACTCGTACGAAAGAAAACCGTGGCCTCAAAGTGCTATTGTACATATGGTCCGGCAATGTATTCTTTTTTTACCAGGTAATAAATTTATTTTTTGTTTTTTTAAATTAAACTTTTCTTTCAATTTGTGATTTGGTTTTGTTTAATCCCAGGGTAATTCAAACAGCTTATCCTCTGTTGATCTTAAAGCTGGTTACATAGGGCTCGAGTCTTACTGGCCGTTGATTACCGGCACTTTTTTGATCATCAACACGTATTCTGCCCCGATTTTGGGCTTGTTTTGGTTCCTCTTCAACCACTGCTCCGAAAATCTTCACACGTAAGCTCATTTTGATAAACAAAATTGTGAAAAAAATCTTAAAATGTGAAAACGAAAATAAGAGTCGATGAATGTTTTTCTTTTCAGCTCTCCAAAGATCATAGTATTACTGTGTAAACAGTATGCGTTTTGGAGATTGGTGCCGATGGTTTTTTACATGATTGTAATGATTATCAACAGGTATCACATAAGCATTTGGACAGTATTTTCGCCAAAGTTGTTCTACGAAGCGGCCTATACCATTATTTTATTTGTTGTTATATTATTGTTGGAAATATTTTTCTCTCTCCACCATCTTTACTTCCAAAGTTGCGTATTATAGTTTTCAACTTTTATTCATAATAACTTGAAAGATCTTGCCACATATTTTCGGTGTATTTGATGGAATACACTGCTAATGGCTCGAATTTTTTTTTTTTTTTTATGTCAGGGCATCCTGCATGAAAACATATGAGTATAACGTTTAATTTTAACGTGAGCACGTGTAAGTATGAGCGTCAAAGGTGCCTTGAGAGATGAATTCAAAGAACTACCCTTAATTATTTTACTAAAGATAAAAATTAGAAATAAAATTAGATTTTTTTAAAACAAAAACTTCTGTTGGAAAGTAAAAATTTAATCACCTGAAACATTTATTGTACTTAATTTGTTACCACAGACTTTTTTTCTGCTCAAAACTTTATGTTGTACGTAAATAGAAAGAATAAAAAGAAAAAGAAAAGTTGTATGATAAAATGATTTTAGTTATCAAAAGGTGACTTCGGCATATCGTCTCCGAGACTCGCCATTCGCCTTTGCTGTTGATTCCTCTGATAAATTAGCTGGTACTCATCTGCCTTGACAACGTGAAGAGGTGCGTGTAAGAGTTACTCTTGGTGCTTTTAGGTAAACACCGATTTCCCCTGTACTTAACACATTTCACCAAAAAATTACCTACTTACCATACAAAAAGGTAAAGTATTTTAGATACCCCGAGCTATAATGCAGTTTTTTAATTATTTAATTGTTTGTTAATGAAAATAAAGTCCATATTTGAGACTATGAAAATATTTATCTTTCTCATAAATACATTTGTAATTACGTTGTCTCAAACGTCTGGACTTTGTTATTTCCTATTATCAGTTTTTACCACTTATCATTACATTAATTAATTATTCACTAACTTAATTTCCGCTGGGGGGTACCTACAACTCAGGAGTGAATTCAATTTTTTTGTAATGAAAAGTTTCAAATCAATAAAACAATCGTTCCATAAAGAAATATACGTTTAATCGTCAAGTATATAAAATAAAAGGCATCAGTTATTATGTCACAGAAAAGTACAGTAAAAAAAATAATATTTGGTTTCTTGATTATTACATCACACGTCATATATTGTGCAATGTGGTAAAAAAATAATACTGCATTAGTTCAGAAAAGTGTATTGCACATCTATCTGATTCCATGGCTTGATCTACTTGTTACTCCATTCCCAGTGAATGTTAAAAAATACTTTCAACACTGCCTTCTCGAGTCCGTCGAGTTGAAGAACAGCTGCGGCTGTCTTGAGATCGACGAGATAATCTTCATGAGCCTGTAAAAATATATGTATATTTGACGTCACTTTTAACTCATAACAATATAATTTTTCCTGGTAAACTTGAAAGGAGTGTGTACTTATATGCCAAATGATTTGGTGATTAAATTTACCTTCAAAAACGCACTATCCCAATCGGAAACGTCGAAAAGCCCAGTCCCGGGATCTGGAACCGATGATGTCCCATCTGTGGTAACCACATTCGCGTGACGGGCGCACCAGTCGAGGACGATGCGCATGACGGGTCCTCTGATCTCCGACAAATAGATTTCCCTTTCAGCCGCGTCTCGCGGGCCATTTGTTATTGTCTTCCATGAGTTGACGATCGTTTCGATTATCGGTGACATTACAGCCGTCCTCGTGGGCACGACGAACTTCACCGAGTCCATGCAGCGTAGATTCACGTGATTTGTTTTTCGCTGTGAATTTAACGGGCAAAAGTTTGTATAGCTGCAGCATCGTTTTTTCTTTTTTCTCTCGAAAAAGTGTTGAAAACAATTAATTGTTTACTAGCAAAAGGTATTCGCACTTGAAAGTTTCAGCGGATGAAGGAACTGTGGCAAAATCATTAAGGTGTTCCAACTTTTATTTCGAGCAGTTATACAATGAGGTACGAGATTATATTATTATTATTACTTGTATGATACATAATTATTATATACAATATATATTTTTCTCGTATCTGCACCTACTTATAAGTACATTAATAAGACTGAGGTTGACGTAACATAACCTCTTGTATATAACTGACAACATGTATATTTCGCACAGTCGACATTGCATATTTTTTAATTACTAAAAAAATATTTAATCACCAACCTACTCAACACATATCCGAAATACATGTGACCAAATGTATATGTATATTCACTAGCGCGTATATTACAGTTTTTATAGATGAATTTGGCGAAAAAGGTTATGCACATTTACCCAAAGTGTTTTAGAATATCAACATAGGCATACTTTATTTGGGATCTCGAATATTTTATTTTTCATAGTGTAAAGTGTAAACGTCTGCTAATTTCACAAGTAAAACTTTTTACTTGCTGCACGTTAGTGTCATCCAAATAACACTTTTTTTGCAATATATCGACTAAATTATCAATGAATTAGGTCACATGTATACACAATATGTGTAATATATCCCACACTTATATCCCTCTTTATAATAGATACGACTTTTTTTTAATTTATAAAATAACTATTAGAAAACTTAATAATCAAATACTGCTGGCAATAATTCTATCTCAAAAACAGTTTGATAAGTATGAAAAAAAAAAACTCATGCATGTTGGGAAATCAGTTAATACTGACCAGTGACATTGTCTATTTTGAAATTGATTGGATCGTGAAGCACTGATATATGCACTTGACGTCAACGAAAACTGCACTGAGCCTTACTTGGGCATCAACCCTTACATTTTAAAGTTCGTGTTTATTGTTTACGTATTTTTGTTGTCCAAACACTTCCACTACCGATTCATGGACCATACCTAGAAGTAACGTATTACTTGAAATTGTTTTTTTAGCCAATTTTTGGAATACATAAGGTACGAGGGTCTTGGAAATTTTAATGAAAACTGAAATTGTATTTTCAGATTTTTAATGAGATCAATACTGTAATTTGTATTGATGTTTCACTTTGTGGTTGAAAAGCTTATGCAGAGCAGTCGAGCGCATTCGTCGATTTCTAAAGGCTCCATAATCAGTATATAATCGCCTCTAATGCTAATCTAGCGATAGTAGTGCATTAGTTGTGTAAAAAAATAATTTTCATTAATATGCAGATAATACTGTTTAGGCAAAATTTTTAGAAGCGCAAAAGTGGTTATACAAATTTAATAATTTATTTTTAAAAATTCATCATCCCCACTGGCTACAACATTATTTTACTGGTTACTCAGAAAAAATTCGTGCCAATGGTTAGAGTAATTTAAAAAATTCTCCTAATCACTGGAATGTATATTTCTTTTTAAAAACACTAAAAATTAATGTTTTTTTTTACTTTTATTTGCTGTGAAATTCTTGGAATGTATTTAATTCCTCAGATAATACAATGTTAAGCTACTGGAGGGAATTAAAGGGGACACTAGGGCACAAAAATACAACAATCGCACCCTTTGGGCGTAAAGTGATATTTTAATTATTACTCTTTTTGTAGAAAAAAAGGGTAAACTGACAAAATTTTTTTGAAGAGCACAAACATTGCAAAATAAAAATTTAATCAACATCAGGGTTTGAGATCAAAAAAATCAAATTATAAAAAACAGTTAGGCGTTGTATCGATCTCCACTTTAGTTTTATTTATTTAAACCAGATTATTATGTATAGTTGACGCATAAAACAGCAGCAAGCAATATTGAAATTGTAGTCCTGTAGAGGTAAATTACAAACTAAAATTGTATAAAAACCATATTCATTTATCTAACATATTATTACTATATAAAGAACGCGTTGCTTCGTTATTTATACTTCTGATATATATTAACAATTAGTATAGTGTGATACATTAAATGTAATTGAAAGTTAAGAAATTACATTTGCCTTCATCCGTTTTTTTGTCGAATTTCAACAATAATCACTCGTTTTACATATTTAAAAAAAAATTCAAATTACTGATGTGATAAGATCATATATATTGATAAGCATACCTATACTTACAATCTATGACAAAATTTTAACGCTTCCTGATCACGTACCACTAAAATAGATGTTTTTAAAAATATTTAAGCAGCTGATAAAATTATTGGTATGCTCCAATGGCTCACTACATTGTAATGGATTCTAAAAATAAATGGCTCAAGTGACCACGTAAAAAAAATCGATAAACTATCAAGTTTTGGATACTAAAATATAAACGTCTATTGTATATTATTATACATTCCATGATTTTATGGGTTAAAAAAAGAACTGATTTTTAGGCTGCAACGAATAATTGTGCCATTTTCATTCACAGGTAATTGAAAAATATTATACCTAAAAATCTTTTTCCATCAGTCCATGTTGGATGGGAATTTTAACAATTTAACTTGGCGATGTTAGTGTTAATTTTATAAGATGTATAAAATAATGTTGTAGTTGGGCAACGATTGTTTTCTTTTTTTTTTTTTTGAGGGTTGGCTGGGCAAAGAAAAATTTTGTTTTTCGATTTTGTCGAGGTTTGAACAGCAGGTGATAACGATGCTTTAATACAGTTTAATATTAACGAGCGCGCTTGCTCTCAAAAGTAAAGGAACATTTTTTTAGTACATACTTAATCTACATGTATACAGTAGAATTGTTCCTCGAGTTCAGAGTCGACTGAGCTACCATCGCAATTGACACTTCCCAGTGCGTTAGACCTTGAAAACCCATCGAATTATCAAGATATAGATTATCCTGGCAAAGACAGAAGAAGCACTTTAAGGTAACTAAATTATTGTCAAAATTTACAAGTTACAGGACATCTTGTAAAAAGCTGTCGATTTTTGAATCGAAGGTAGAAAGGTATTGTATCCACTTGTTTCGCGAAAAAAAAAAAAATCTCTTAAAGAAAGCTCCTGTACAGGAGAGAATCAATTTCAAAAAGATTTAAAACTAAATGTAAGACCTATAATTTCATAGCACGAATAAATGATGTACCATACGCTTTTTGAGCGATTGTGAGGATTATTACGGTGTGCAGTTCATCCCGATAATTATTAGTAAAATATTTTTCCTAGTTTGCTAAATTACGTAAAAAAATTAAAAAATATTAATTTGAAACATAATTAGTACACAGATATCGTGGTTTAGTCACGCTGTGCAGACATGCTACAATAGTTTGTTCAACAAATCTCTGATTCAGTAAATAAAGACACGGTATAAATGTAATTTCATACTTGCTATCGCACCGCTTAATATTACGCAATGACTTGATTTCTCAAAAGCTGTAGCGCTGATTTCTCTGGAAATTATGAATGCATTAATTTAGTTGTAAATTGATTGAAAAAAAATGCAGTTGTAAATTTTTTAAGGAGCTTTTTTTTCTTTTGAACAAGCAGCTTGTCCTTTTATTTTACCTTCACATAAAAAAACAAATACAATGTTTTTTCATTTCTCTTGAAAACAAATCGAGGGATTGGGAGTAAATAAAATTACAGTTGAAGCCAAGATAAAAGATAGACCCGGTATTATGGACTTTTTTTTTGGAAATTGGCACTTAATCTTACTGTCTAAAACCAAATTTTTTCACTAGACTCACAAGACTTGTTTTCAAGGTAATTGTGTACTATTAAATCTTTTTAAAATGAGAAAAACATTGATTTTGATTATTTAATTTTTTTCAAACTATACTTTTCAAAACAAATGCTAAATGATCCAGTATCAGAATGATTGCACTGTCATGTTGATATGGATATTAATGCGCAATTACTTGTATTGTAAAAAATTGGTTCACTTTTTTTCAACAGCAAACCAACTGTATCCAACCACGGAAATTATATTTAAAAAAAAGCAACATGAACCCAGCCGATCAAGACAAAAATAAAAACAGCCAACCCATTCGACCCACTCCAATTTATGCCTGCCAAACGTTCTCCAAGGATTCGATTGTTTATGTTCCGAATTATGGCAGCCCTTGCAGAGACTGTAAAAAATCTCTTAACAATTCTTCTCCAAAATGATAGCATTTACATAAAAAAAAGCCTTTGCAGTACTTGATATGTTTTTTTCTGTCAGGAAATAAAAAATTTCAAGATTTTACTACCGAATTCAATTCTATAAAAAATTTATACGTATTTTTAGTACTGCTTTAAATGAGTGCATATTTTATTAAATATATGTTTATGTATACCTTCGTAAATTAACTTTTAAGGATCAAAGAATATTTAATAATTGTTAAAAAACAAAAAAAAAAAGCTTGCGAGATTGGGAATCCAATAAATAAGTGAAATTAAATCACTAGAAGCTATGTTGCTACACGAGTATGAGAGTCAAATAACGTACCAAATTTTAAAAAAAATGCCTTATATTGACTAATAATAGCAAAGCTCAGAATTCCTATACATATAAATATACATTTTCTTTGCTTGTAGCGTTTAAAATCTAAATATATATGGATTTTGGAAATAAGTTCTTGATTAGTTTGTATTGTATACGTATAAATTTTTGTTAAACTCCCTCGTTAACCTCCAAACTGCACAAATGGTATTGGTAAAATGTTATTGTGCCATATCACAAAAATTATAGTAGATAAAAAATATGCTACATTCGACAATGTAAGAACAAAATACGTACAAATAAGAGTGAATATTTTGTATTTTTCAAATACCTATTTTAAAAGTTTCCATCAATCTATATGCAATTGCATTTTTTAATTTTACTTTTACGGTGAAAATTACTTGAGTTATTTTATCCGTGTCGAAGGCCATTGGATCCAGTGAACATGTGTTGATAGATTAGAGATAACATAAATTTTTCCTTTGAATGTTCATCACTTTTTATATAGGTATGTGTGCATTTATTGGTATATATATTTTCTTCACTTGGTATACATATACTAAAGATTTGAGGATTCGTGGAAATAAATAAAATTGTCTCCAAAAATCTCGGGTCATGGCAATAGGTAGTAAAAAAACATCTCATCGATATCTATCGATTGTCTTTGCCGTAATAACTATTTTTATCTCGATTTTTATGCCGATTTTGTACAAATAGACAAATAAACTATTGTTAAATTCACTCGACTCAGTTTTAGGATAAAAAAGGGATGATTTATAGTATCATAAAAATAAAGTAAAAAATGTAGCCATATAGAAAAATATTTCAACACCAAAAAAAAATCCTTCCACTATTTAATAGAAGCATGGACAAATTGTCGTGCCCACCAAACTCGATAATACCCCTCCCACTTCTAACGAAGGGTAAGCACGAAGTGGCCCGGGGAGGTAGTACTTAACACTCGGGTATAATGTCGTGTTTGACGGCGACTGATTAATAGTGGCTTGAAAAATTCACAAGTGCCTCGTCGAGTAAGTGTATCGACAATTAATTAATTTCCCGGGAAAATCGTAGAGCTCGTTAATGTTTCACCCGAGGCGCAAACACGGCTGCGACGACTGTGCGGGGGATTATTCAAGAGGATCGCGCCCTCGGGGTCTCGTTTCGGCTTTGCCCCTTTCGCTAATTTCGCGGGGCTCTATCCACAGCAAGTCTGTGTCTGTTAACATTTTTAGGCCTGTCTAGCGTTGTTTTTTTTTTTTTTTTTTTTTTTTTATACTACGAGGAAAAAACGAAATTTCGATTAAATTTTATTGTCCCTGAATAAATGAATACTATTTAACTTGAAGTAAAATAAATTATATAACTTCAAATTCCAACGTCAAATAAGAATAACAAAAATTTTGCCTATGAAAGTTTTAGTATCTTAATTTACGATCACATTAATATTAAGTTTTTTGTTTCAGTGGTACTTTGAAGAAAACGAACAAATCAATGAAGTTAATATAATATATTTTATTTTTCATAATTTAGGAAAAATAAATTTTTTAGTCTTCAAAATGATGATTGAAAAGCGGTTATGAATTTATTAATGAGATTACTCGGATCAATATGAACTTCATTAAAAATCAAAAGACACTATTATGTATAGAATTTAACATCCTACAAGCGCGTTTTCATCATTTTTGATTAAAATTTGAATCTTCAGAATATATTGAAAAAAACTGCAATTTTATCGAAAAATAAACTTCAATTGGCTGGCGGCACATGTTATTTTTTTTTTTTTTTTTTAAAAAAGGAAATTTTCCCCGTAGTTTTTCGTCAAAAGAAAAGTTTTTCTAGGCGCCTGAAAAAATTTAATTTTCAACGACCACCCTAAAGTACATTTCTCTCTTTTAAACGCGTTCCAGCGATAGAGGCGCTCGCCCATATAGAAATGGGTATATTGGCCTTGAGACGTTTAACTCCCCCTTTTTTTTTGTTCCTCCGTCGACCGTGTGGATTACTGCAGGGGTGCCTCCCTCCATCGGAAACCGGATTATTGCTTTAACACCTCCATGCGGCTAATTTACGGGAAAACTTGATTTGTTGTGTATTTACTATAGGTACGACTGCTTTACGGTACGTAATGTAAGGTATCTTATTTTTTTTAACTAGAATAGAAAGTGCATTGTCATAGTTACAGTGTAAACAAAAATGTGAATTATAAGAATCATTTCACAAAAACTTTGGTGTTTTAAAAGATGTAAGATGCAATTTTTAAAACGTATAGAAATTTTTCGTTATTTTTACTATGTTACATACAGGGTCCAAACAAGCTAGAAAAATGTGGGCCCGAGACTCTTGTCATTTTTATGTGGCATTTTTAAAAAAAGGGTCAAAGAGAATAACAGGTCTGTCATTACCGTAATGGTAATTTGGTGATTCTGAAGCCCCAAGTGGAAGTTTTGCAACAAAATTTGGTTTGGTACATCTGCATACTTGGCGTCTTCGTGTACTATGGTCATCTAGTCGATAATTTGAAAAATCATTGAAACCGGGTGCGTTACAGCAATGGCCGCCTATTTTACTGCGACAAACGAGCTGCGTATTTGCGACTATAGACACATTGAAATTTAGGGTTGTAAAATAATTTTCGTTGTTCTAGCTTATTCACTTTGGCATACGAAACTATACTTCAAACTTTTGGATTACAAAACAAAAAAGAAAAAATTGAAACTATTTTTGAATCTCACGATTACGCAATTAATCATTTCTACTATATTATGTCAAAAACGTATTTAGAGTAAATTGGTTTACATCTTTTTGAAAAAAACTTCTGACTCGAAATGATTTAATCTACCGTCTTTAAATACAGGCTTCATGTAATTTCGAGATTTTTTCAAATGACCCATTGATGTTTTCCAACTAATGTATTTTATGTCGGTGTTGAGTTGCACGTAAAATTTTCCTTGATTTTGGATATCTGCTTACAGCAGCGTTGCAAAAATCATCCACCAACCTTCCAACCACTAGGTTGGATTACGTATTGTTTTATGACTCGTAAAAAAATCAAAGAAATAAAAAAAGCTTAATACATGTTATTTTGTAGAATTATAAGCTTTGTTGAAAAATAATTGGTACTCATTATGTTAAAACTCGCATTGTAATTCAGATAATATTTCGTAGATGGATATCTGAGATCCAACTTAAACTGCTAACATTGAGTTTTATAAAAAATATTTGAAAGTATTTCTAAAGTTGTTACCAAAGTCATGTTAAAATTTGGAAGCAATTAACAACACCATTTTCGTGTGAATCGTAACCAAAATACATTTTTTAATGGTCCTTCTTACGGAAGCTATATAAAATATCAGAGTAAATATAACATAGCTTTAGATGAAATGGTAAGAGGTACGTAAAACATGATAAATAATTATTTATTCAACAACTACACTAATAACTGCACTATAAAATAAAATGAATCAAATTTTACTACAACGAGTTCGGTGGTGGCACTTACACTAAGAAAAATCTTTTACTTATTGAAACTGTGAAAAGATAAGTGCGTTTTTTTACAACTAAATTTAAAATTTTTAGAAGTAGAATAATTCAATAAAAGAAAGATGATATTACGCAGTGAATGAAACGAAAAACAATTTAACTTGACTAGCAATGCTGTTCAAAAACTTTATTTATTTCATAAGTCGACGACGTTTCGATTACACAAAAGGTAACCCTTATCAAGTCAAAACTACAATGAAAATAACTACGATAAAGCAACAATGAACATATGTACATATTGCACAATATAATTGAAAGTGAACAAAAACCAATATTATTTTTAATTCTATTGTGCAATATGTAAATATGCCAATACTATTAAAACAAACTTTTATCTTGGAAATTACAATGTATAATTGATAAAGTTTTAGATAAGTTATAATAATACTATAAATAATATTAAAATAATACAGTTATACTGGTAAACCAATTTAAAATTAAAATAAAATCGTATTACGATAAACTATATTCATTCAACAGAAAAATAATGTAAAGTTAGTTTGAAAAAAAAAGTAACAATACGAATCGAAATAAGTAACAAATGGAGAAAAAAGGAATGATAAGAAAAAAGAAAGTCGTGCGTGATTAAATTAGTAGCAGTATTTTTATTAATAGGTATACGTAGTCAACTATTCATATGCATACATTATTTTTATTGTCTCTTGTTATAAATAATGGTGTGCACATTCATCTCTGACCATTTTTTTTTGGTTTCTCGGGGGCAAAATCGCACACTTGGCAGAGATTTTCAATTTTTGAGCGAACGATAACGATGTCTATAACTCTGTTACATCGGTTGCAACGTTTTGAGCTACTCATTGGCTCCGCAATTTTGTTTGGTTTGTTTTTATTATGTTTGCCGTTTCTTTTGGACATGTTGTCGTTATTGTTGTAATCTCGGCAATGTCGTCAATGGCAGTCCTTTAATTGGCCCTAAAGGATTCTTGTTCTGCTGCTGCCAAAGTATTAGAAAATTTATGAATTTGCTATTATATATTACTATCATCGTTATCCCTAAACTAGTGATGTAATTCGATTTTTTTTTCCACGATGATTAAATGTACAAACGTAAGCAAGAAAGTTTTTTTTTTCGATTATTACTATAGTATGATGTTTCTTTCATTTCTTGTAGATTTTCGAGTAAATTACTTGATGATAAATTTAGTTCGCACACAACAATGAATATTCAGATAATAGTATATAGGTCGTGGATCACGTGATGTAAAAAAAAAAAAAATGTCTTTTGCTGATAAAATTTTGATTAAAAGTTGGTTTTGTACAAAATAAAAACGAAAGTGTGACGTTGGATTTTGATTTGTACACCGAGAAAAAAATATAATTTATCATGTTTTAAAACCTTTTACCTTTTTTTGGATTTCTTTTTCTTGTCGAGGCTCGATCTTGGGGAATTATTATTATTTTGATTATCCTATGGTTGTCAGTGGTAGAGTCTATGTCTGACTATTGAGTCGAGTTCCTTTGTGTGCAGGCCTGTATAGATATCACTTCGCTTACAGAAACTCAACAAAGAAAAAAAAAATCGTTTTTGTACATGCCACTTAACTAACTTTTGGAGATAAGCTCGCTGATGATAGTCGAACTAATATAATGTTGAGTGTATAAATACCTATGATGTTTCGACAGCATTACTTACCGTCTATTCCTTTTCAACCGATCGTGTCAGAAATTGGGGATTGTTTTTCGAGCGTTAACATGTATTTAGTTTATATACGTATGTATGCATATATGTATGTATGTATGTATGTATATTCTTATATTTGTATTATACATGTATGTGTGCACGATTTCGTGTACTTACACATATGTATGTATATGTGAATGTGTGTATGTACGTATAGATAAATTTGTGAATGCATATATATATACGTATAGTATTCGTTTTCTTAACGCAGGCCGTGGGCTGTAGTTTAAATTTAATTCTAAATCGAAAGAATCATAAAATACAATATTTTAGTAATGTATACAATATTTCACTCATTTCCATTAAAAATAATTTAAAAATCTACAAATGTAGATGCTACACTGTAGCTCTTACCAGAGTACATTTACTTGACAACTTAGATCTCAAGGACTTCATAATAATAACACAGATTCACAACAATTGGTTGATAAATAAAAGAACGATGTGCATTATACAAGTAATTTATTTTTTTTAAAGTGACAAAACTTTTTTTTAATTACAAACTGTATATAAAATCTAAAATTTTAATATTATCTTAACAGTACATAATTGTCATCTCTTTTGTCCATTGCAGGTAGATACGCAGTTTTTTACATTGATGGTTACAGATGATTGTAGAAACGTTATATTAATGTACGAATATCGCCACATAAAATGCAATCAGGACAATGGGAAATTTCTCTTTGATTTGTGAGTATGACTGTTTTGTAATATAAGCTCAAACCATTATCTTCATTTTCGTGGTCTAGGCTTTCACTCTTATCGTAAGTTTGTCGTATACAACAGATTAGGGAGATAACATAATGTTAACGAGGGTACAAATATTTTGTATTCCGAAATCTAGAGTTTTTTCTTTTAAATATTTCGTGATAGATATTTTTGATGAATTTTTAAAGTGAAATGAAATGAAACAAAATTAAAATCACATTGAAACTACATTCCACTGGAACAAAAATCTTTTTGGAGTAAACATTTTGTGCATAACACTAACATTTAAATTATCATCATTTTGTATATTTTTCTTAAAACTCTACTTCTAAGGTTGCAGAATTACAGAATACATGATTTTTTGCTTTTTTATACCATTTACGAGCAGATAAATCTATAATTTTGCTTTACAGTATTTTGAATTTACGGAATTCCCTATATGTTTTCTTTGCAGACCATATTGTAAAGAAGAAACAAATTAAACACTTTCACGCAACAAGTACGCGTTTTAATAAATATAGTGTAAAGTAGATGAAAATTAGAAAAAAATAAATTATAATGAAAAGTATGAACTTAGGGTTCAATTATAAAGTTTACCATTCCCCAAATTATAGTGATTTCAGGATGAATTTTACAGATTTCATTGAAAAAACCGTAAACTTTGTTGAAAATTTATTTAATAATGTAGTAAAAATTCTCAAAAAAAACAAACAAACAAAATTACATAGAAATATCTTAGCTTTTATACTTATAATTTTGTTTTCTCTGTGACACTGAAGTTTTGAACTTGTCACAAAAATTGTACATTCCGCACTCGTGTACTAAATATTTGTTTATTAGTTAACATGTTAACATGTTTAAGCGCATGTATAAATTAAACACTTGTGAGGTTAAACGACTAATAAACATTGGTTGAGTTTAATCTTCATCCACGTGAGCGAGCACCCAAAACTTACGAGGAACCTACTCATGATTACTCCCACGAATTCGCAGTATACATTCTCACGTGATACTTAGTCTAATACCAAAATATTGGTATGAAAAAAATGTTGACACAGTTAAAGATGTACTTGTGCACTCGATATAAGAATTTTTTAACACTACTAAAACATTACAATAGATATTAGATGATTTTATGGTGCCCTTCACCAAATCTAAAAGCCAATGCTACGAAAGATGAATTGTTTGTAGGCTAATGAATTTTCTGATTACGTTGCCGAATAATATTAATTTTTTTGTACTTTAGTACAGGGACGTTAGCCAGTGTGTGTATACGCTCAGGGATCACTGAGGCAGTTTCATAAGAGCCTCTGTTACCTCAGCAAAGTAAAGTTAGAAGAAAAAAGGAATTTTCAATGTTTTTGTATGCATTTTCGACACTACAATAAGATACTGTATTGTTCACGTGATAAAAACACCATACATCAATTAATTGGTGAAACATGACTGTTAAAGTCGTATTAATTTACGTCGCTTTGAATCATTAGATTTTCATGATTCTGATAAATAGCGCCTCCACAAGTATGTATCATTTTCGTGAAAAATCGTTATTATGAAAAAGCGATTGCTTAGCAAGCACGTGTAAAGTCCCTATAAGTGTAAGGAACCTGAATATGAAAAAGCTTTTACTCAACGTTTCTGATAAAAAGCGCCTTCATAAGTATGTATCATTTACGTGAAAAATCGTTAAAATGCACAAGAAATTGTTGAGCGAGCACGTGTAAAGTACCCACAAACGTAATGAACCTGGATACGAAAAAGGTTTTACTCAACGAAGTGTGTGAAATCTTGCGTGATAACTTACGTGTGCCACTAAAATAGCTGTTGAATCAAGTTTACTCGCAGAAAAAAATCTCAAGAGCCGTAAGTAAATGATTTACACACAACCGAGTTTGTTTGTAAATGTAATATGATTGCGAACGAGATTTTGCTTGCTCACTTGCGTGAGCACACTGGTGTGCCACACATTATGAACGCCATCAATGCGAACGCGAAGTAGTTTTTGATGAGCAAATTAGTCCCTTAGCACACGGTAATTATAACGACGCGACTCTGTTTGCTGTATGTGCCCAAATTAGGAGTAGTGCCACCTTCGATGATTGTTGAGACGATTGGTTAGGCTAAGCACGAGACTTCTCAATCAAAATGAACGAATACTTTGGTTACATGTTAATAAAAACATAGTCGCCCCGCGTAAGCGCGTGTTTGTCAACATAAATGTTTTAAATGTTAATCAGCGTGACAAATAAAATAATAGTTTATGACACCTTTAGGGTGTAACGTACAAACTTAACTTGGGCGGCTTAAGGGTGCGGTTGCTGCAGGTTTGTGCCCTTCGTCGTGTACATTGGTTTTGTTACCAAGAGCGAAAAGTACGATTTTGTGCACGATAAATCACTTTGCGCCATGGGGCCAATGCCAAATCCTGTTCCTAATCTTACATTGATATGTGATTTTCTCGAAATCGTCAAAAGTGGACTTGTTCCAAGCCACATATATATATATTCAATGATGTAAGAAGGTGAGTTTAAAATTGAAATGCGAAAACACCGAAGAGGAAGAAATAATATAGATAAACGTTGATAATACAGTTTAACGATTTGCATTTACCCCACGTATAGAACAAAATTTGAGATAGAGATGTGGGGGTTATGCCAGATCCTGTTTGCACAGATCAATCTTTGAGGAGAAGAGGTAGGGATTAAAAATGAGCCACTACCAGCACCAGTTCTAAGACAATCAATCCGTGGACGTGTTAATCGACCGCTACTTAACCCTGTGCCACGCAATAATTCAGTTAGTTTTTAAATTAAAAATCGTCCACTTAAAGAAATGAATGTAGAAAGGAACCCAATTAGTAACTAAATAGTCGAGATACTTGACATGGTGCCAAATCCGGAGTTTAATGTTGACTTGAGGACAATGAGTTGGAACATACGTGACGAAGCCCAAATAGACGAAATACCACCAAAAACAGGGACAATGAAACACCAAGTGAGTTAGACTAACGTTCGCGTTATCTTGGACAACAATGATAGAATTTATGCTAATCATGATATTGAAGAAAAGTGAAGGGAATATCGTTTGGTAACTAAATACACGAGGTTGAAACATACGTGACGAAGTCGGAGTCGATAAAATTCCACCAAAACCTGGGGCAATCAACCACCAAGTCGATAAGTTTGACGTCACAAGCGCTGCTCAGGAGGTCTCCTTCAGAAGCCACAGATATCAGGATGTATCCACGCCTCAAAACCATTTTCCAGGAAGTTTGCTTTTGAAAGTACGGCTAGGCTTCTTCAGAACAAAGGACGCTGAGTAATACGCCCGAAGATGGTGTCCATTAGGTTCACTGCTGGAAACATGATGTTTTGTTAAGTAAGATAGCTGAAACGGATGACAGGATGAGTTTTGCACCTAAAAAGCAGTGTCCAAGAGGTTTACTCCAGGAATTGTAGCTTATGAAGTATTAACGAGGCTCGAACGAATCTTACATTACATTTACGCTTCTAAGGTGGGGTTAAAGAGATTAAGTGTCAGTGATCGAATAATTTACAAGTTTTTACTAACTTTTTGTAGCCTTTTTTAAAACTTGGTAACGATTTAAAAATTCAGATTCGTAATTGGTGTGTTAATTTTATCTACAAAGTAATTCCAACAGTTACGTTTTTATATAATCTTGTAAATAAAAATTTTTTTTTAACAGACTACAATATAAACGAAACTTTTTGGAGAGTCTTGTCGAAATAAAATGTTACCTTTGAATAAGCGATTGGACGGTGAAAAAAGGTTGTTGTCTAATGCCATATTTTTTTTTTTTTTCAATAAAAAATGTATAACGTTGTTGACACTATCGCTACAGTTTACAACGTAGTGTTTTCTCAGCTCCGAACGCTACTTAAAAAAAGTAGTTTTAACATGTGGTTAAAAGTGTTATTAGGTAAACCATGTGGTTTTTCCTTAAATTCATTTTGAAATATTATTACCACCCGGTAATATTTAAGAATGACTATATGATATTCACAATAAAAATTTTAAGACAAAATCACGAGGATTTCCACACAGTTTTACTACGTGATAAAATCCTGTGGATTTTTTAAAGAGAGACGTATATTGTTTAACAACTAACGAAAAAACAACTGCAGCATCGATTTCGTTTTTACACGGTGTGAAATAATGTTTCTCTTATTAGATTACTAGTCCAAAGCTTAAACTTTTTTTTTTATAAAACCACACAAAAAATTTTTTTTTACGTTTCCATCGATTGAAAAGAGCAGATTTTATGGGACAAAAGGCGAAATAACAATGTTATAAATTATTCTAGAAATTACTGACGTTTTAAGTAATATAACGTTGTGAGTCATTAGGCATCGCGTCTCCAAAGTATTAAGACCATAACGTGCCTTATTGATGTTATATAGATGTAAGTGCAAATTAAAATCAGTATTTTTGATATAAAAAAAAGGTTTAATTTATTAGTACCAGTATTGTTTGCTAATATATATTAATAAATATAAAAAAATTGTGCATTACTAATTATTAACAATAAACAGTATTCTCATGTTGTATCTTACTGGGAAGCACTCACTAATTAAGTCATGTGTGATTTGTGTCCATTTCGTAAAAAAGATTATTGGACGATTAAAAAAATGATTATAATAACATTATCATACTTTTTTTTGTTAGGAACACAAATACTTTTTAAATCCAAACTAATGTAAAAAAAAAATTAAAACAATACATTAAAAAAATTTTGTCACAATTTGTACAATAGTATAAGTTTTTTTAATAAAAAATTAAAGTTAATTATTTTTATCGGCAAAGATCGGCTTTAAATAATTCCCACGAGATTTTATACCATTCCATCCAAAATTGTTTCTATTTATTTATTTTTCCTACCTCGGGCGTTTTTGAGAGGCTGGTGTGCCCTCGGTAGGAAAAATAGCATTCGCCACATAAGCGCCATCGCTCCGTGGCTACCTTACGTCCCTCGGGCCCTGCTTCGCAGGTCCCTTGGACCGCAAAATAGCCCCGGAGACGATGGCACTTATCCGACGAAAACTACTATTATTATTATTATTTTTTTTTTTTTTCATAGTAGGTTTCCTTTATTCAAAGACACTATACAATATCTTTCGAACGGACGTGTAAGTTTCTTAATCGGCTTATCAAAACGACGTCAGAGGAGGGAGAGTGAATTCCGGGTAAGTTACCAACATATGATCGTGATGCTTTTTTCTTAGAAATTGCTAAAATCGCGGATTAATATATTAACTTCACTTACCCCTCACATGTATTTCGGAATAATAATAATAATAATAACTCCAATGATCAAAAGCGGTTATCCCTCTGCAGTTAGTTAGGAGCTAACGTAGAAAGTCTGCATGGTGACTCCAGGAGTCCCAGCCAGAGATGTTTGCTGGGCTGCTGCTCTACGACTGACTTGTTGAAGTGAAAGGGGATACACAAAACTTGAGGTCTAAAGTCAATAACTTTGATTGGAAGTAGAATTAAGGAGTAAGGTGAGTACAACATGCCGCACAGGCCACCTACGTAGGCACGACCACGTGAACTGATATCTTTGAGAGAGCAGTGGTGAGTGCGGCGCAACGGTCAAGGATAGTACTGTCGATACCGCACTAATCGAATAAGTAGGTATACTTCATTTCGATGGCGATTGGCGATACTTTAGTGTATCTATATATTCGTCGCGTTAACCCACTGGTGGCGCCCCCCTTATGGATCTTATAGGAACCCGAACCTGTGGACAGGTATCAGTTTAAAGTTGTCGCGGGAGCGTAGGCTGTCATGAGTAATTATTTTTTAAATGTTAGTGATTTATTTAAATATGCAGGGAATAGGGTGCGAAAGTACAAAGAGAGTGAAAATATTATGAACGCTAATCACCTGAAGTATTGTGGAGTCACATTGGAAAGCTTAGAAGTGACAAATTTGATTTTTTTATGTTTATTTTTATTTATTTTTTTTATTTTTCACGTTGCTTTTCCAATATTGGTTTTCTCATGCCTGTCGTTTCATTTGTTCATTAAATTACTAATAGAAAATTAGAAAATATTTGTTTACATTTTGTTAACCTCTAAGTACCTTGTTAAATAAATAAGTGAAAAAAGGATGTGTTTGCATTGTCCACCCTGCCCAGCCTTACAAGAACAAACGCATTTAATGCAATTTTCTGAGTCCTTTTTCATAATATTGACGTTTAACTCGTGCGGTGTGCCAAACAGATCACTGGATTTAAAAAAAAAAAAATCAAATTTGTCACTTCTAAGCTTTCCAATGTGACTCCACAATACTTCAGGTGATTAGCGTTCATAATATTTTCACCCTCTTCGTACTTTCGCACCCCATTCCCTGCATATTTAAATAAATCACTAACATTTAAAAAATAATTACTCATGACAGCCTACGCTCCCGCGACAACTTTAAACTGATACCTGTCCACAGGTTCGGGTTCCTATAAGATCCATTAGGGGAGCACCACCAGTGGGTTAACGCGACGAATATGTATTGCATGTATATACACAATACCCGAGCTTAACCTCATAATCTTATTCGTTCAATCGCTGACTAAAGATCTCACAGGCTCCTAATGAATAAATATTTTGAGGTGACCAAAATGTAATTAACGTTTTTAGCATTTTCTCTGTAAATTTTTTTTGAAATACGAAATAAACCGTCATCCTCCATAAGATTATGCGTTAAACTGATGAGTAGTAAAATGCACATAACTTTTTCCCTACGCACCCTATATCTACAAAAATTTAACTAGATCATTTTTTGGTAAGTCTAATCTAACATGTTTCGTTGTATCCAAATCTTGTAGGTTAGTCAGTATACGACAGTAGTACTTTAAACTCTGCTGCACCGATGGAACTACAGTTCAACCTACGCAAATGATGACATAATTGTCATCAGAAAACAAACAATACGTTTATGTAGAAGATGACAATATAAGAAACGTAGCTATTCATTTTTACGTCAAATCACTGTCCCATTTAAGCTAAAAAATTTACAAAAGTCATAAAAATGGGTTTTTTTGCAATAAAATTAAAGTTTATCTTCGACGCTACATTTCTTGAAGTATGTTCTTCTATATCAACGCTTTTTTTTTTTAAATAATATTTATGACAAATTTAACGTTGGGCCTTCGTTGGTTGATCGGTGTGTATTTAAAAGATGCCTAATTATTTATTTACTGAACATATTTAAGTAAAAATCTGACCCAATACAGCTTACGTAATACTAAACATACTGTCATTTCGAAATATATATATACATTCATTCACGGACTTAATCAAAAAATATTTAAAAAAACACTGGTCTACATTCTCGTTTCCTACGTTGAAAGCATCAACTGCTGGTATTTTGAGGTTACGAGCAAATTTTACATAATCATTTCTACGAACTTTTATATCGGATATCATGATCTAAAATTTTGAATCAGTAATTACTTTGACTTAATAATCAATATTTACAAATAATTGTTTGAAATTTAAGCAGCATTAATAAATATAAACTTGATAGTCGGACCTTTGACTCGGGAGTCGTGAAAGAACCATCTTAATTCTATATCTGCCTATCAGAAAAAAGGGGCATCCGACACTAGCGCCAATACATGAGCTTGGCGCTAGAGTCGGATGAACAAGTACACGCATTTTAATTGGGATTGGGGTATCGAAGTTTTAATTGTTCTTTGTCGCAGTGTGCACAGAGCAAACAGTACATAGTCTTACGAACACTTACAAATTGTCGATAAAACAAAAGCATTTTTAGCTTCAGAAACTCACAAAGCTACTTCAACAATAGCAACATGGTTAAGGACGGTGAAAGTGAAAACGGCAACAACATAGGAAGAATATGTGACAAGTGTGGTAAATGGTCGACATACACCAGTTTTACGCTCAGTGGTGAATTCTGCTCGAGCTGCAAATCAAATGAAAAATCTGGTTACAGTTTTTCGATGAAGCATATTTTTCGTACAAGCTTGGAATAACGAGCATTTTTTGTATTATATCAACCAAACATGCGGATATTGGTGATGTAGCATTGATGTACCGTATGGAGAACATGTAAAATACATCAATTAAAATGGTTTTCGACTAACCAATACCAATAAATCGGAGTTTAATTTTCTTCTTTACACGTACAATGAGAAAAAAAAAATTTCCTTACCACCGATAGTAAATCCCCACGCTTTTTTCACTAGAGTAAGCATTTTATCGCTACACACATCTTTTTTGAGATACATACATCTTATTGTAGCATTGCACTACGCCAAATCTAATATACTTATGTAAACTGACACATCTGTTGAAGTAATACAATTTAATGTAAATGTACAGAGTGACTTTAAGCGATGAAAAAAGTAAATTTTAATTCTTTTTATTTTGAAGAAAATTATATTCTTCCAAGGCTTTGCACTTTGCAACATTGTATAGTTGTTGTTATTCTTGGTAACTCATACTACCATTTTTTTTAATTGTTCATTAAATTTGATTTTTAGTAAGACGTTGATCATTATTTTTACATAACAGTCATTGTATAGTTTGTTAAACCTCATAATTTCCTCTTCAAGGCCTTTTACAACCAAAGACATTTAAGCAGCGAAAAATTTGAGGTAGGATTTTTGCTCCCATTTTTGAGAAGAATATTACACCGATAGTTGACACCAAAATCTCATGGATATTATTCAAAGTATAAGTGAGACAGGGCGAAAGAAAGTGACGCGAAGAGCCATATTATTGTTTTCAAAGTTTCGAATCCTTAATACGTTTTTAATCGTTTAAGTACCAAATATGTACGTCATGTGTGTAATAAACGACTGACTGCGCGCGTTATCATGTTTTCGAATTAATATGCTTGTTTATGAATGTATACCCACGATCCAGTAGGTATTCATGACTTGGGAGACATGAAGTATGTCCTTGGTTGCATGTAGTATGTCCACTTGTACGATTGGGGATCGTTCGTTTTATTCTGGTCAGCTCCAATAAATAACAATTATCGAGGTATACTTTCGGCATTTATAAAAACACATACAACAATACCATCTCCGGGTGTCTCACTTGGAAAAATTAACAAGTCTAATACCGGTTCATCCGTCGATTGTACGAGAAGTGATTAAATTCTTCTAAGTTTGCGGATAACGAGTAAGTAAGAAGAAAAAAGTTAACCACACATAGTGCAGAACATTTTTAAAATCACTCAAAAAAAAAAAAAAAATAGTTCATCCTCCAAAACGGTTTGAAACGTTTTGAAAATGTGAAGATCGTTGAACTTACCATTCGAATTTAAATTGAAAATAAGTACTTATGTGACGGAATTTTGCAAATCTAACATTTCTGTATGAAATATTTTCAATGTACACCTTAAAAGGATGTATGTGAAATTTACAGTTTCAGAATTAAATAGAAAAAGTTGGAGAAACAATATAAGGTAGTAGTGTTGTGACAAAGCAAGTATAATTTTTTTTTTTTTTTTTTTAATTTTCTTCTGTCTGAAGTATCCCATCAGTATAGTGGATAAAGATTGAGTTTACTTTTCTATTGTCTTTGTTCGAATATGAATAGTAGTTTTAGTTTGGTTAGGTTTAATTTAATACTGAAAAGTGTGATTTTATGCAAAACCCCGGTTATTTAATTTGTGAAAACGGTACCTAGTAAGTTTTTCCTAAGTACAGAATCATCACATTCGACACTGAAAAGTTTTTGAACAAAAAATATGTTTTGGAAACTTTTTAAAGATATTTCGGAGAAACCGTTGTTGAAATGTGGTAGAAAAGTTGAAAAAAAATTATTCAATACGCCGTAACGTGTGAAAAATGTGCGTGTATAATATAAAATGTAAATTTATTTATAATACATCTTTTAAATACAAAACAAAAGTAAATTTAAAAGAGAATTTCATATATATTTTTTATTAGAAATTTAAGATTCTTTATGGAATAGTAAAAAATTATAACAATTACTAAATAAATTTTTTTGCCTTTAGATGTATCCAAACGTGTAACAAAATATTATGAAATTTTTTTTTGGTAATTACTTTACTAAATAATTACATTTTATTCATTGAAATTATTATCTAGACAAGTGGTTTTAGTATCACAGATATAATTGATTCATATTTTAAAAATTTAGTGTGCGCAACAAAGAAAGCCTCATATCAAGGCTATCAATTATATTTAAGGAAAAAAAAAAAAAAAAAAAAAAAAAAAAAAAAAAAAATTAGCTCCCTAGAGCTTCAGTCAAAATATTCGATATTTCTGTTATTTTCTGTAATTTGAAAGAATAACAGCTGTAACAGTTGATAAACAATTATATTTGACTATTAGTTTCACAATAGTTTACGTATATTCACTAATGCAAGTCATCAACAAAATATTATTATGTTGCTTGTTTTTTTTTTTGTTTGCAGAAAAAAAAATTCAACCATGAAATACCTCTGTTGTTGCATCTGTAAGAGCAATACCGAAAAGAGCAACATATCCACAGAAAATGATAATGTAAAAAGTAAAAAATCATCCCGTTCCAGAAAATGGCAATGTTCCAATTGTAAAGAAGCAGCGAGAATCCTAAGAAAAACGAAAGAGGGTGTTTTCTGCGAAACCTGCAAACCAAAAGTCGAATCCTGTCTTGACTTTAAAAAAAAGTAATCATTCATCGTTACCTGTGTAAACTTTTTCTTGGCGTTATTTGTGTGGCATAATGATAGTGTTTATTTAATGTAAATAGCCTAATAAAAATGATTATGAATAATAACATGTAGTTAAAGTAAGATAAAAAATGACTTTTTTCGAGTGCAAAGTACGACTGATTCATTTTTTACCAGAAAACAATGTTTAATGCCAATGATGTAACAAAAACTTGTAAGAAATTAGAAAGCAAAGCATTACACCATCACCTATAGTAATAAAATTAAAACAATGACAAAATAGTAACATAACCTCTATTTTTGAATCGTGTCACTAGTTTCTTATCTGGATATGGAAAAATCTCGAAAATTTGGTTCTTTGTGATGACGATTCTTGTCTTATTTCTTGATTTTGTCTCGAAAAGTCTTGGTCTTTTTACTATTTTTTTTTTTATTTCAAAATTTTGAAATAAAATTTATATATAAAATAAAAATAAATAAGAACAATAACACTATTATCATAATTAGAACTACAATAGTAGCATGTCATGAAACATCTTTAAGTAACTAATCTATTAGGATTTTAAAGTCATTAATGTAAAGCTTATTAATTAACAATATTTATTAAGTAGATTTTAATGTATTTATGGTAAACATATGCTAATGTAAAATTGTATTCATAGTGAGAAGGTATGCTATATGGTGGTCAACACAATATGATTAAAAAAAAAATCTTCGCAAAAGAATCGACATTTAAATTAAACAATTAATAAAACTGTGAAAACTACAACTCAAGGGATTTAATGCAAAATTTTAATGTAATTAATTAATTAAAATACATTTTTTAACAGCAATCAGTGTTTGATTTTTATGAAAGGCTTAGCTATAGCTGTATGATAATTTTCCACCATTCGGTATATCCATTATTGTACCTACATGTTAAAAATGTTTATTTGGTGATTGTCTTTTCAAAGAAAATTTACAATTTCGAACGTAAGTTAAAACTAGTCAGTCGACAACTTGATAAATACAGAATCATTATTTTTCCGAGTATACGATTTTTCATAAATGACTAACTTACTAAAGACCAAAATTTCGTTAATATCTATGTAGATACATTCTAATCTATTATTGATACATGTCGTTTTGGATCTTGAGTTAGTCATCGATGAGTCATTATACTTAGGAAAAGTTAGTCATTGATGACACATTATACTTGGAAAAAAAAAAAATTCTACTTTTATCAAGTTGTTAACTGAATAGTTAAACATTGTGTTTAATCCAGAATTGCAAGTTTTCTTTAAAACAAACACCCATTTGTTTTTTCTGTGCAATACGTTTAACATTTTATACTATTTTGCAATTCAAATATGTGTACATATTCTCTGATGGTACATAAATTTGGATGGATACTTTATATTAACGTTTGAATTCTTTTTTATATCTTAATATCGCAACCAACATTTTTGATTCAACTGGATAACGATTTGAGACAACTCTTTCTCATAGAGCTTTTATGGCTTGAACATTTTAAGTCTCTTTTCAATATTAATCCACTTTTCTTGATAACCGCATCGTTAGTATAAGAACATTAAAGAATAAGTTGAATCACAATAATTATTGTACGAAATAGTTCTCTGTTTGCCGCGTGCAATTAGATCTATATTACCAGGAAAATTTCTCATTACTCTACCTACACATTCATGTCCACAATCGTTAAAAGAAATCTTGTATGAAGTGTAACTCACAAACAGTGGATAGCACATTTCATTTAAAATAAGATAAAATAATCCGAGCTGTGCTAGTCTTTGTAGAAAGTGTCGATCAGAATATACGCAGCTTTTGACGACGAACTTTACCATCATTTATCAATTAAAAGTAAATCAAAAATATACGCATTCCATATCTAAAAGTTAAAAAAAAAAAAAAAAAAAAAGTTAAACAGCTCATGGCGCTTACTACAGGCCCTTGGCTGATAAATTCTCGCGTAATATTGAATCAGCGCCCCCATTCTCCCTCCCTGGCTTCCTAGAGAGGCGAGAGACAGAACGTGCCACACTGTCCCCGAAAATTAATGCCAGACCTTTTTCCTCATCTCCATGTATACTGTGGACCTTACACGAGAGTTGGCTGAATAAAGGACATTTTACAGTGAAAATTCAGCAATTAAAAACGACATCCCTCATTCAGAGGCGCGAAAACATACGGTTGGTAACGAGTGAGTGTTATCCTTCGCACACGTAAGGGTTTTTCACTCGACCACCCGGTACTGTACATATGTATGTAATAAAGCAAGAGCTTCCCCGCAAACTGTCATTCACACTCTACGCGTGAGGTAACGTTGTGTCACACACTCGTAATTATGAAAAAAACAAGGTGAATCCTTCCTCGCCCCTTTTTTAATGAAACGAATGAAAACAGGAGTGACTAAAGTGAAAGTAAAAAAGAAAAAAAAGATATCTCACGTCAAATAAAAGTTCATCCTTATCGCGCCTCAGACAGGTGGGGGGTGGGGGAGGCTGGTGTAATTACAAGCCTGATAGTTTGGTATTTGCATTCGGTAACAACGTTTCATTGCACACCCCCGCGTCGTTTCACGCGCTTGGAGTGTACCTCGGCCACGATCAATGTAAGTACGCGTCTCGAGTTATCGGGAGCCTTACAACTCGAAAACAGCTTGAGATAAGGGCGCGGAGGGCAGTACACCGAGCTTTGCGTGCGCGCTTGGTTTCGCGCCGCGTGTGTGCAGCGGATTAATTAGGTCCTTGCCTGCGCGGGGGGTCTTTGTAGTTTTTTTTTTTTTTTTTTTTTTCTTTCGTCCCGTTGGGAAATAACACATTGCAGTGATATGGTGATCTCGAGGAAATAAGTGATTTCCCGCTCCCGAATAATTTGACCCGCTCTTACGTTTTTCATGGTTTTTTTTTGTGCAAATTAATATTCATATATAATATGCGTCCACTGTTGGGTGAATGTTAAATGTAAAATTAAATTCATTTCTAAAGTTAAAATTTTAAGAAAATATTCACGCAGTCGACTAGAAATTTTTAACTTGAAACGCTCCCAGTTTCATTCGAATGCTAAGTATTTATTTCGAGGTGTATCGTCACGAGGGCCTGGACAACTTTTTATTTAAATTGTCCAAGTAAATAGAAACTTATTGTAAAACATTGAAAATTTGGTAACTTGAAACAACTTGGTGTTTGTATTTTTTTTTTTTAATTTTAAACTCTAATTACTGCGTACATTATATTTCTCTCAAACTAAACAATCAAAAGATGTTTTATAGATTACTCATAAAAAACCTCGCGGATTCTATTGTCAACTTTTGCGAACAATCGTTTAAAAAAAACCATGAGGTTTATAAAAAAATGACTTCCAAGGGTTTATATCCCCATTTCAGCCAAAAAATATAGGAAAATAATCCCCGCCCTCAAACTCTCCCGTATATATATACTCATCAAGTTACGCAAAAAAAAAAAAAAAAAAAAAAAAGAAACTTTCCAACTTCCAAAAGCTCTATAGAAGGGACGTTTTTGTGCCATCGCTCCAACGAAAAAGGTCCGAAAAGTTTTGAAAATATTTTACCACATATCCGTTATACCCGTCAGACACACACACTGCACTCTTAAACCACCACCATAAATATCACTTTTGTAATCCAACTCCCTTGGATTATATTATTAGCTCCCGTCGCACTGCACGGCAACCTATGCCGATCGTTGCCTGATAGAGCGATAATTCAGCCCAAGACTCGCACACATCGGGTCGTCGAGCATCCGGGCCATCGACACACGTGCTAAATATATACCGCGTGACGATGAGGAAGATTTTTTCCAAGCACGCGTACACAACATGGGTGTGCGCGCGAATGAAAGCGTCAGCGTCATATTGTATATAATATGGGTGTGGGGGTGTGCACACGTATATATATTATGGAGAGATAAAAAGTGCTTTTGGCTCAGAGTTTCTGGAAGTTGGCGAGAGATAGAGGCATTCGAATATAAGGAGGCGCCCGCATAAAACACAAACACGCACGTACCGCGTTTTTCTCATCTACGGTATAATACATGTGTATATATATGCGTATTCACACACACATTCACTCGACCGCCGGTTCTGGTCCCTGACCTGGAAACGTCAACAGCCTCCTCGCCAACTGCAATACTCCTGCAGACACACACACACACACTCCAAAATACAATCAAAGACGCTGTACCGGGAGGGGAGGTGCAGGCCAGGATCTTTATTTACGACTTTACCATGCAAACCGCGTACACATGCAGGCGGGTAAAACGATTCTTTTTCCTTCCTCTGAGCGTTTCGTTTCTGCATATATACGTACCTGCATTTTTTTTTGTTTTGTTTTCCCCTTTCTTTGATGTAGGCAAAAAAAAAAGGCTTATATATGCTACCCCCCTCGGTCCACACACATCACTCCCTGCGAGAGCGCGCGTTTTGTGCGATTCCTCTCTTAATCCGCGGCTAAGACGTTTCTCCCGTTCTGTACACTATGTATAGCTTGCTCTCCTTCTTACCATGGCCGTGTAATCCGTGTGTGTATATGAACGATTACGTTAAAAAAAATTTCGCTGTTGAGTGTCTGAAAATTGCAGTTTTTTCTTTTTCATACCTTAGGAGGGAGGCTTTCGGAACTATAGAGTCGGGTAGGGGTTTTTAGCTGTTCCTTGAGTTCGAAAAAAAAAGCGTTAATTTTTATCCCATTCATTGTGTACCTATTGCTGTAATTTCCACAAGTACGTTAGTATGAGCTAGG